>NW_020438887.1:585151-617080 GCF_000699045.2 Agrilus planipennis
TAATAATAGTATAACAGAATTATAGCTCTCGTGGCCTCTCTCTGCAAATATACAATAAATTTACAACAACTAACTCGGTATGTACAAATTTATACAAACAAAACATTATTGTACAATAAGCTTACAACTTAACGCTAAGTTAATGTTAATAATAGTAATAATAAATTGTAATTAAATTGTTAACGTTTAATTAACAAAGAATCGACTAGATTTCTATTATGTCAGAAGTTTAATGTTGATTTGTTCTCGGCACTTTTTCGTATTTGATTAATTGTTTTCATATGCATTTATTTCAAAAAAATAAAAATGAATAAGCAACAAAAATCGTCCGGAAGCAGCCCTCTTAATAGAGGGCAGCACCCGTTCTCGTTCGTTCTCCCATTTCCAATTAATTCCATCAAAAAAACAAAAAAATCGTTTTGGAATGCTCAAGCTCGTCTTCTGGCAATTTCTTTCCAACAGTTTCAACATTTACGTGTAGGACAGGTACAAATACGATTACAAGAAGTTGCATGCATACCACGTCGTACGCAAATTGATACATTATTATTTATTATAATAATTATTTTCACAAGACATCAAGAAGCTAAATGGTTTACCAGATTTGATTCGATTGATTGTGTTGGTTGGTTCTGCGACTCGATTATTTTTATTTCTTATATTATCTTAAATTTTAATTCATCGGTTCGTTCGAAAATCCGTATACCTCGAGTACCCTGACTTCGAAGTCACCGCTGGGACATAGGGGTGGATTGTTGAACGTTGAACATCTGTCCGTCTTGCCATATCGAATGTTTTCGTCCAACCATATAGCTTGACCTTCGCTGTAATCAAATTATCCGATTAACATTATTTGCCAGATTAAGATTTATGCTACGTGTACAAACAACACACACACACACACACGCAACCGCAAATGTAACATGATGCACAAATATCTTTGCAACTACAACAACAGGTTGTCTTCTTTTACGCTATGTAATAATTAGCATCGGTTACTACTTGGCCTATGTTATTTATGTGCCGCCGGTTTATTAATATCGACAATAAAAAAGGAAATTAGATAATCTTTACACAGTCTGGCTGGATTCAATTAAAAAACTGGGCGAGACTTGTTTTTTTTATTTTGATCTCATACAGACACGTATTCCGGCGTAAAACTCGGACTACTCGTGAATATTTTTAAGCTTGTTTTTGTAACAATTATAAAAGCTTTTAAAAAATCCTGAACAAATTGATTGGGAATATAAAAATCCTATATTCCGCCTTCTCTATAAAAGGTTAATATTGGATCCTTACGGTTTGTCATTATTAAAAAAAATGGAAATTGTAAAACCAGTATAATGTACTAATGTCATGTTTTATAATATTTTAATATTAATAACATTGGAAGGAGCTTCTGCAAAAGTACGAATAGGAGTTGATTACATAAGGTTCCATATTATGCTGTTGGAGTGTTAATACACAATATTGCGAATTAATTTAAAAAAAAAAAAAAAGTTTAGGAAACGTCCGGTAATTATAATTTTTTATAATCGTAGTTTGTTATTTCAGATGTAGAACGAGGGAAAAAAATATGCAAGTACATTCGGAAATATCTTTGAAATACCCTTTACAAACATAAAAAACTGAATTCCTTATATCTGGTTCTTTATAATGACCTATTTTTTTCTTTCCATTATGAAATTATTTAATATTTTTTGAGAACTATGCCAAATAGCTTTAGTTTCTATGTACATTTTTCGGGGGGGCGCTTTTCCAATAAAAATTTTTGAGCACTATTTTTTAATTTTTCCCTATTTGCCACAATAACATATACCTACCTAATACATAAAATTTACAAAGAGTATCGTAAAAATGTTAGCCTTTTATCACAAGCATCTGTACATTTGCAGAAACTATTAAGTTTTTATTGACCATAATTTTCAAATTTGCATAAATGAATTTTAGCTGACACGTTTCATGTAAATTTGAACGTTTCACTACTAAAGCCTACGCATTTCGTATTAATGTACTTGCTAGTTATACAAAATTTCGATTATGACTGGTTAACCACAATTAATTTATTTCGATGTATGTAATTGAAAAGACTGACAAGTCGTTTACAATTACATAAAAATAGTTTTTATTGGGGGGTAAAACACTGAAAGTTGACTTTAGTAAAATAACTACGGGGACTGTTTTTTTTCAACAAATTTTTTTATCAAAGATTAAAATTTATTCAGCCGTGCCTTCAACTGTCGAAAGAGGTGAAAAGCATTAGGTGCGAAGTCTGGACTATACGCACTGTAAGGCAAATGATCGAAAATGCCTCTATTGTGGTTGTGCATTGTCATAGAGGAAAACAACGACCATCCACCGTATAGTCCAGACTTCACGCTGGCCATTATGCACAAAATCTAAATAAAACATCACTTATCCTTTCATTTTAACGAAAATAAATATAAATTTGGAACCAAACACTTAAATTGTTTAATTACTTCAGTAAAAAAATACATAGTTTGCGATAGTCACTACACAAAATTTAAAAATAATAACAGAATAAGGGTTAAGGCTGACAACTTCTACTTACCCTCCGCCTATTGTGATCATTTTGTTGTCCGCGGCCATAAACAGTTCCGCTCCGTGATCCACCTTGTCTCCGTCTATCCCGACCCAAGGGTATTTTGACCTTTCTGGATAAAGCGAAAACAGGAAAGTCTCTCCAGTTCCAAAGTATGCCTGTCTTTGACCCTGGGTGTCTTTAAGATTTCGTTCACCCCATTTTGTCGAGCAGTATGCGCCAAAAACCTAATACACGCAATTTATTTTTTCAGAATAAAGCAAAGCTTATTTTTGATTATTTTATTTAAAACATCTAGAAACATATTCGAGGAAATTAATAGTTGTTTATTACTTTGGCTAATTAAAGCAAAAATTTTCAAGAAAGTTTTAAAATTATTTTAATATTATAAATTGCCTTAATTGAGGAAAAATTTGAAGCTATTTGGAGCATACGCTTAATTGTAAGCCTAGGTGCAGTTATTAATGGGTTTTGCATCTACAATTAACTACTGAATCGATCGATAATGACAATTCACATCATGCATTATGTCATAGCTACAATAATCTTAATCTTTGAGTACTTTAAATCATTTGTTGGTAGGTCTTGAACAAAATTTCCGTAAGTTTCGTATTTATTTGTCTATAAACAGTATGTCTCAAATTCGACGCTAATCATGGGGATTCCCTTAACTGTCATAGGAGAATACGATGCCGTTTAAATGGAGGCAAAAGTTGTCTAATGAAATATAGAATATCCTTTTTAGTTTGTAAAATTTTGGATTTTCTTTAACTCGAAATATTTCAATTACAATCAGACTACTGAAAGATACAGATAACATTCTCTTTCCAGTTTTTTTAGTTCCTTTGCAGTATCATAATCAAATTTTAAGTATTGGAATTAACTTTTTTTGAAAAGAATTTGGTAACGTCGAGAATTAGTTAGCTACCGTATGCTGTAGTACATATTCCTTTTAAAAAGAAAAAAAGCCCGTAAGTTTAAATGTCCATGATGGTCCCGCAAAGACGAAACATTTATCAAGGTACCTAAGCCTCAAACCAGAAGCGAAACGTTGGTGTTGGTTTTAGTACAATAAAAACTTTTTTGCTCCTATTTGGCTATGATTTCCTATTATTATTATTATAAATATCTCGAGTTAAATAAAATCTAAAAGTTTGATTTTCTTCGAATATCTCACAAACTAAAAAGGGTATTCTACATTTCTAGGTACCCTACTATCGTATCTTTTACTAAATTTTAAGGGACCTGATGGTGTGGTTTGAATTTAAATCGGACTGTATTATTAAATATTTTACAAATACTATATTACTATAATAATAAAATGAAGTGTACGTAAACCGTATTTGTTTGTTATCATTTTACTTTTACAACATTCGATAAAATTTATACATATCAATTAATTAAAATATGAGTGGAAGAAAAAATATTGTATTATTTGTTGGAACTTTAAATTTTATGTGTTATCAAGAACACAAAATGATACTCGACGTCTTTTTGAAAGCTTTGTTGTTTCTCGAACTATTTGCGCTTAAGTATGTATCTGTAGATCTCACTAGCCCTACATATAATTTTTCAATGTTTTTGCTGTGATTTCCCATAAAAATATACGTTTGTAGTGTACTTCTCAACAAATAACTTTTAAAATACATACTTACATAAGTAATAAGTAATTACGATTAGCCTTTTTGAATGTCCTCTAGATAATTCCATCTACTAATCTATATTTTCCTATCTAGTATTTGCTGACAGATAAGTCAAGTACCTAATCTGTTTATTTAATTTACTTACTATCTACTTGGTATACCATTTGATTTATAACTTTTTAAATCGTGACAGACATCACAATTCACAATTACATTGACGAAACCTTCTAGATAGAAAATATCTGTATTGGCGTACAAGGATTTTCATTTTCTAAAATATAATACATACTTAAGCATTTTTCGCGTTTTTCAAGTCTATTTTGGTAAGCGCTTTTCTTAATTAATCCTACACTCAGAAAAAACTGCAGAACAAACTTCTACAATTGTAGAACTTTTCATTACAACTAGTAGCGATTATAGGGACAGAAACAAGTTGTAGTGAAAATTAATATAATATTGTAATTACTTTTCTTCCTACAAACTGTTTGTCTCTCTACTACAACGTTATGTACTGCAAATTCCTCTTAAAAATTACTTTTCGTTGTAGCATATCTCTATACAATTATTAACAAAAAAAATATACAAAATTGTAGCATATTTGTTTACAACTGAAACGCAAATAAATATTCAATAAAAATTGCTACATTTTATCTTTATATTTTCTACAAAATTTATTTAATCTTACTATTACATTTTGTAATGAAATTCACGAAGTAGTTGTAAATATTTCATTCAAATTGTAAGGAATTCGTCTGAGCCTCTGTCGATATTTCTCCTACAATTTTATAGTCAAATTTAAGTTTACCGTTACTTAACTTTACTACAAATTTGAGTTGCATTTTCTACAAAACGACCTCTACAACGTTATAGTAATTTTTCTTAAAGCATTTTTCTGAGTGTAATGGAATTGCTTCTATACAAATTTCTAGAAACTACGAAATTAGTATGGGATTATCAAGTAAATAAAAAGTTATAAATGCGTATTTTTCTAAAATGATTCTTACCTCGTTATTACAAGTTTTGATCATGAGCAGCGTTGGTTCATGTTGTTCAACACGTACAAAGAACGTCGTCAGCGAGCATCCGTGTTCTTCCGTGGTGTAGAGCAAAATCGGCTGGTACATTGTGATCCTTACGGGCAACCAGGACCAGAGGGTCAATAGCTAAATAATAAGGAGCAATAATGACATGCATGTATTCCCATTTCGTCAATGAACAGTTGCAAAACGTCCTAAGCATGACTACTGACGGTTTCAAAAAACCACAAGAACAAAAACCGAGCATCGGTAATCAATTCAATTATTAACTGCCATTAAAAAAATCATTTGTTTTTTAGCCATGCTTGATTAGTTTATAACATTATTTCGGTGACATTTACAAGCCAAACTGTTATTCTTTTTTTTTAAACTATCCAACAAATAACAAAAGCCAACAATATCAAAGCGCAGTGTCAGTTTGATTATATGTATGAA
This sequence comes from Agrilus planipennis, assembly GCF_000699045.2. Classification (NCBI taxonomy): domain Eukaryota; kingdom Metazoa; phylum Arthropoda; class Insecta; order Coleoptera; family Buprestidae; genus Agrilus; species Agrilus planipennis. The sequence goes on from NW_020438887.1 coordinate 590,830, forward strand.
GGTGACACACGTCTGTATGTTTGAATGATCTGCGATTATGGGTGCTGTTTATGTTGTAATTAGCGGGTGCGCTTTTATATTGAATGTATGATTTTGTGAATTTTTCACTGCCGGGTGTAGTTATTTTAAAATATCTTCAATTATTATTATAATATTTATTAGATACTGCAAGTTAATATTCAATTCCAAAATATTAATTTTTATGCCACATAAATTAGAGGAAATGCTACATACGTGGGCGTATTTTTCTCAAGGAAAATCAATAACAAAATTGTTAATGACAAAATCATTATTTATCTTCCTGTTTATTACGAACAAAAATAGCTTTCAGAAGCTTTTCACAGCGAACCGAAGTTTTTATTGATTAATTAACAAATTAAAACTAATAAACGAATGTTGCACACGATGAGTAAAAGCTAGAAAAAAAAAAATTTTAATTTTTATGTACGCATTTCATTTTCACTCTCTACTGTATTGACTCGAAAATAATGAGATATTACTGTTATTTTTTTTATAGACATGAAAATTATGTTTACTAATAATTACACCCTGCAGTGCATATGCTATGAAAATTAATGAAATGTGTTGTTGGTGGTAGTGAAGACAGTCGCAGCTTTTCTTTAGGAATACGTGTGTACATTATGTTTATTATATACAATCAACAAATAACGCAACTTTTTGCGATTGCCTGCATGAGATAATTAACAGTACCACTTTAACAGTTTGTGTTAAATAGAAGTTACAGGTACAAGAAAAAAAAACACGACATTCGCACTACGTGTTCATAAACACGTAAAAGTTTAAAGAAGGTATATGCAAACACAATGTTCAACACAATACGAGACGGTCGAGAATTAAATTTTTTACACACTTGATTTAATATATAAACAAAATATTCATAAGTATGCGACATCCATACGCAGATATAATAAGAATAAACATGTTTTCAACTTAAAAAAGGAAATTATCTCTTTACTGTAAATCTTAGTCCGGCTTCTTAAAGTGTAAAGGACAACGAAAAATGTGTGAGGCATTGTACTCTTAATTTTTTTGGTAAATGCACAAAAATATTTCAAAAGTAAAGCTGCGACTTAATTTTGCTAATAATACTTAATATAGGATAATGATTGCGAACCGTTTTTCTAATCTTGGAATGTGTGTCAGGATCTTGGAAAACAGGATTGTGCAAAGGAAACCATTTTGCAAGGTATAAATAAGCAGGGCTCTGTAAGAGATAAATTGGTAAATTTTTTCGGTACATTTCTAATTTTCTTTTCGTTTGTAAATGTGGTATTAAGTATCTTTGTATAGTTAATTATATGTATGTAAGATAAAATTGCTTGTTAAAATACGGAAGAATTTGGAAAAATAACTGTAAAACATTAATTCTAATAATAAACAGAAAACAAAAAATTGTAAGCAAAAAATAAAAATCAAGTCAAAATAGGATTTTAAATTAAATCAACGTTTCTCCCACAGTTACACGGCTTTATTCTAGTTAGTTTGCAATCCCAACTTTAGCTTGATTTCCACTTTTAATACGAATTAAGGAAAGAAATGAAAACCATTGTAAATAAAATTCACACCGTAGACATAATTTTTCCTAAAAATACTTTTCAAGATAAGCAATTTTATTTACCAAAATCTTTGAAAGAATCACCAGTTTAATGTGTGGTTGAATCAGTATACACTTACTAGTACATTTTTGTTTTCACATTTTGAAGTAAACATGAGATTCCTTTTCGATAATAGTTTGTATAGAATATACATATATTTACACAACAACAACAACAGAGAAAAGAAACTGTAAAGGTTATCACTGATATGAACTTTTGGTGAGTGAGTACCAAATTATATATTTTTTTTTAGATGTTTTTAATCTATTCAAAGTGTACCGTTTTGGCAAAAACAATTTCGATGTTACACTGCAAACCAAAATTAACTAGAAAATCGGACTTTTTATGTAAAATGGTGGTAATAATAAGCGTGTGTAGGGTATAATAAAAAAAGAGGAAAATTAAAAACGAAAAAGAAAGAAATGTGGCGCTCGATATTTTGGTGATAATTAATTGATATAGACGACATCGAACGTGATCGGTGCTGTGGTAACTTACATCTTGGTGATTCGTTATTCGTGAATCAACGTTCTGTATGGGGTAGATGCCCATGGAGAGCGACCGAGGACCGGGGGAATGTGCCCCCTTTGTTAGCAGCACAACAGAACAAGTCACAGGGAAATTCCGACTTAATGGATTTATAACACTCAATAATACTGACAGTTACAAGTAGTAAAATTAATGTAGGAATAAAGTACTAATAGATAGAGAGTACTAGGTACAATTTTATTTGCATTAAGTATAGTCCAGTGAAGGGAGACATTAAATCGTCTTGACGTGTAAACTAAGCAGCATTGTCGAAAAATGATGTAAAAACCACCCTATGTAAAAACCACTGTTTTGCAAATTTCTCAGAAAAATTATCCAGATAAAATCGATAGGTAATAAAATAATCTACAAAAACAGCTTGAATCACCTTTCGTCAATTTGCAATAGATAATGAGATATTTACACTTGAAAATTGTTATTCAGTCGATCGCTATGCTAAAAATACGTTCATTGGAAAGAAAAACAAATCAATATTTTCGAAATTGCACATATCTTTTATATGTAACCAACTTTCCTAGATTTTTTTAATAATTTTATTCTTTAACTTTAGATTAAAAAAATTGTTTATGAGATGTAATAAATATATTCCTCAAATTTCAACAATGACCACAATTTATAAGGACTACGTCCAATAAAAAATTGTTTTTGTTGTTTAATTAAAAATACTGATCACCTTCTTATAGGTAACTGTTTTCAAATTGATCTGTTTTGTTTTTAAAAGCGTTTAATAGCCTTTGCACTTTGCATCAATGAATACAATCGACAATGGTGTAGATACATATAATAGTAATTTTATTTATGAATGAAACTTTTACTTAAACGACTTGTGCTCGAAGGTGAAACTTTAAGCGTTGAAGCATAAAGAACCGAACTTCTATATTTCTTTATGTTGTTAATTTTTTTTATTTGAATCCACTTTTCGAAATAATAAAGAGTAATTCCTGAGGTAAGTTTTCTTCAGAGAATTACGTATAAATGAAAAAAGCCCGGTTTGTCCCATTAGTATGACAGATGATAGGTCGAAGAAACGTGAGTGAAATGGCATGTTAGAAAATGATACGATTTGGCTCGTTTGCTTTATTATGAAGCACAAAAAATGTTAAAACCACATGAGCAACTCTGTGTGAAGTGCTTGCTGAAAGGTAGAAAGTGAAACTGCATCAGACATTAACATATAGAGATTCCTGAATTTCTTCCATTTATTTGCCGAATTTTACATTTTATCGACCTGCAGATACAAGAGATGGTAACTCATAGCAAGAAAACTTCAATAAAAAAACGAATTAGGTTTCGTACCTGTCATACTTTTTTTGTATTGTTTACAGAAGACACAGTTGTATCCGTTATTTTTCAAAAATCTGTATCATTTCCAACTTATTCAAAATAAATTCAATTTTCCGCGTCACGTATATGATTTTCTTTCTATTTCAGGCGGTTCACTTAATAAAATTTTAGTGAGCATTCAAAATGTACCAATTTCTACTGTTGTACAGGACCGGGGGTCTTGTGTAGCATAGTTATTAGACGAGAACCCTGCAAATAGAGCCCCTTTTGAAAACAAAAAAAAATCGGTTGTCTGTAAAGTCGGTTTACTGACGATAATTGAACGTGACAACGTCATAAGAAAATACTGATGAAATTATTTCATTTTAAAAAAGAAAATTTTAATTTTATTTGTTTGATAGATATTTTGTATGGATATAGAGAAGGAGGTAAATGGAAATGTATTATTGTATAGCAGCTGTCCATGCGGACCCATCGCTCACTCAAGTAGGAGAGAGACAGATGTCGAACGCTGCCGAACGCGGAGGCCGATTGTGCCTCTTTGTCGCTCGTTCCGCGCTCTCGCTTGCACTTCAAGCCTTAAATGGAACGCCTCAGAGCGAGGTAACGAAGCATGAGTCATGTTTTTTCGTGCGTGCAGCCGGCTCTACCGAATTATAAGACGTCACCTCAAAATGTTTCAACATTGTCATCACTTTTTACGTAGGTTATAATGTGAACATTACTACCTTTGATTAATAAACCCGATTGATGTTTGTTTTCAAAACGATTATCTTTAGTAGATGATTCATGTTACGCTGTATAAAACCTTCATCGAATTAGACTTATGCATTTCCTTTCCTGCATTTTTCTTTTTATGTTGCATGAGCGAAAATGCATAATTTAGTGAACCAGTGGAATACGTTTTTTCAACCACGCCTACCTCAAAATATTTTTGCTTTTCTGAAAACGGTTCTAAATTAACCGAACTCTACAAATCTTTTTAACAAAAAAACAAAAGGATGGTTGTTGGGTCGTCTATAAAATACATTCGAATAAAGAGGGGGGGTATTGCTTAATGTGACGAGATATAACAAGGGGGGCGTGGCACTTTATATATATTTTTTTACTTGGAAGTTCTTAAAATTTTCATTACGAAGGAAAGTAATTCTCATTACTATTTGTTATCACAAGAAACAGTTTATAGTCTACCCCCTCCCCGACTGCCTTTTGTGACGCAATATTTGTAAGGGGGTTGCTGAAAGTGTGACTTAGCCTGACGAGGGGAGGAGTGACCCAATTGATGTAGTATTATTAGTTGGGTTTTTGCTTTCTGAATACTAAATTCTGAATAATCCGACAGAGGGTCAACTGAAACGGATTGTGACTTTATTTCTTTTTTTTATTATCATTCTGCTTCTGCCAATTTGAGTTTGATCTTAAGAGACTTCGTAAAAGTAAGAAACCCAAACAAATTTCGAAGCATTTACCTTTTTAACATTTTTAGTTAATCTGAATAGTACCGGATTTTTTACTAATGTTCATATAATTGTTCTCTAATTTACCTAAACAAAAAAGTAGTTGCAAATAGGACACGTTTTCATATATTCTTAGAGTTGTTTTGAAGCAACATATCTTTCGTTAATGTTTCAATAAACTTGCAAATGTCATTATTAACATTCATATATTCAGCTATCGTAAAATGAAAAGTAATATTTTTCTTTCTTAATAATTTCAAAGTTAACGAAACAGTGGCTATGCTAAGTAGCTTGTTTTTTGTGATTTTTTTCGTCAAAAATATTGTAACTGTTTGGTTGCAAGGTCAGGTTTCAAAAAAGGGATAAAAAGGTAGAATATTATTTACATGTATTTTTCGCAAAAACCAAATTAACTAAAATAGGTCTTGGGATAGTCGATAATGATTAAACACTAGGGATTTAATAACACAGCATGAGAAGAAATTGACTTTAAACTTTGAATGTGTAGAATGTTAATTATAGTAACAATTACGTTTTTACAAACAGATCGAACGGGCTGACAGCTGTGTCTTTTTTCTCTTTCTCTCGAACGCGCGCCTCTCTCCCTACTTCCGGTAAGGCATTTCCCGTTGCATTCAAGAAATTCTACTGATAATTCCACCTACGTACATACCGAGCCGTAAGATGTTACACATCAAAAAGCAAACTATTGTTTGCGTTTAAATTAAAATTAGATTAATTAAATTAGACGGAGGTGTTTCTATTTTGATGGTAAAATATTGGGTTGTTCGGAAAGTCATTTCGTTTTTTCCCGACAGAGGATTTAATTGTATTCTTTTGCACCCAACTTCACATTTAAGCCGTATAATTTTTATATGCCTTGAGAGCTCATATAGCAAGGCTTGTGTGTGAAAAATTCCAATTAATTCTAAGAAGTAGTTTTTGGTTGGTGCCCTTTTAAATATGGAGAGCGATAAGCAGCATTTTCGACATATCTTACTGTTTTACTACAGAAAGGGTAAAAATGCTGTTCAAGCCAGAAAGAAATTGACTGATGTGTATGGAGAAGGTGTGTTGACAGTACGCCAGTGCCAGAACTGGTTCGCTAAATTTCGATCCGGCAATTTTGATGTCGAAGATGCACCACGTTCGGGAAGGCCGGTTGAAGCTGATAAAGACGCGATAAAGGCATTAGTTGATGTGAACCGGCGAATAACAACACGTGAGATCGGATTGAGGTTAAATTTATCAAATTCAACAGTTTATGACCACTTGAAAGGCCTGGGATTATCCTCGAAGCTCGATGTATGGGTTCCCCATGTTCTCACAGAGAGAAATCTGTGTCGCCGCATTGACGTCTGCGATTCGCTTCTCAAACGTCACGAAAATGATCCGTTTTTGAAGCGCATCATCACTGGGGACGAAAAATGGGTTGTATACAACAACGTCAAACGCAAGAGGTCATGGAGCAAAAAAGATGAACCGGCTCAAACCATTTCCAAAGCCGATATTCACCAAAAAAAGGTGATGCTGTCTGTTTGGTGGGATTTTAAAGGAATCGTTTTTTTTGAGCTTTTACCGGATAACACAACGATTAATTCGGAAGTCTACTGTCATCAGCTGGACAAACTGAATGATGCACTTCAACAGAAAAGGTCAGAACTAATCAACAGGAAAGGTGTAGTGTTTCACCAAGACAACGCGAGACCTCACACAAGTTTGGTCACTCGCCAAAAGCTTTTACAGCTTGAATGGGATACAATGCTACACCCACCATATTCTCCAGACCTGGCACCATCGGATTATTATTTGTTCCGGTCACTCCAAAATTTTTTAGACGGTAAAACCTTCACCTCAAATGAGGAGGTCAAAAACCTCCTCGATCAGTTTTTTGCCAGCAAAGACCAAAAATTTTATGAGCGTGGAATTATGCTACTACCAGAAAGATGGCAAAAGGTGTTGGACCAGAACGGTCAATATATAATTTAATAAAGTATTTGTTTATTATATGAAAACTGTCTTTCATTTCCACAAAAAAAAAACGAAATGACCCTATAAATCTAAAGAACAAATAAAAAAGCGAATGAAAAATTCCATTTTCTCACTCACAAATTTTGTTTTAAACCAAATACTAAATAGTTATTAGTACTTAAAGCATATATTGAATACAAGATATCGAAATGTGCATACGTAAAGTAGTTGAGACACCCCTGTAAGGGGATGAAAACTAACGGAACTTGAGTGAGAAAAAACAGGCGCTTTTTGGTACAAATCGCAAAATTTTTTGAAAGATATTACACTGAAGTTACTCCTTTTTATTTAGATTTATAAGACGACTGACAATTTTAATTTATCTTATAATGATTTATTTAATTTCATTTACGAATCATAAAAGTGATGATGAAACGAGTTGATCGTACCCATTTCATCCCAGGGAGTTTTAATGTGCGTCGCTCGCCACATTGTAAATTTTTCCAATTTTGCAATATCCACTCACCTAGCCGTCATAACAAAACGAATGTTAGCTGGAAATATTGACAAAGTCCGTATGCATGTACATTATGTATAAAACGGCTAACTATAATTTTAACGAGGTGCTGAAACCGTAATTTAAATTAATGTGAGCGCGACCAATGTTTTTGTAAATATTCGTATTCAAAGCAATTACAGTTACAATTATAGAACATTTAAGCCTAGCCGAGCAAATGCGTTTTTTAGAGGAAATGTGTTTTACAACAGCAATATTTATAATGAAAAATAAACTTGGCAAAACTTACAGAACGATCCGTTTCAGCTAAATTATTTTAAAACATTAAAAAGTCCATATATCTTTTTAAGAGCATTCCGCGTTCATTTTACGATATATACACACTGGTTAAATCCGTCCAAATCGATCCGTTTTGGTATTTTGTGAGCGCAATTCAAAATTATAATTATTTGAAGTTTATAATACCGTAAGCTTTACAATATGTAGTCCCTCCGGAAGCAATGCAGCCCAAACAACACATTCTATGAAAGAATTCAGTTGGAACATTTTAGGAAGGCGAACTCCGCGATAATGTTATGAATTAAAAACTACTTATCTTTTACCGGATCATTCATCGACCCTCCACTTAATTTATTTTATTAACGAATCATGATTATCATTTATCAACGCGGTTCCTACAAGTTGCAGCGCTGTTTAATGGATTATTGCGTACTTCGCCTTCCGAATTTGACCCAGCCATAAGTATTTTTAAGGAATACGGTTCAAACAAAACTTTTTAGGAAATAATTTAATCGGGTTATATTCAGAAGCGAACTCCGCGGTGGTCTTCAATGAAAAAATATTTATTTATAACCCGGTCATTTATCGACCCTCCACTTATTTTATTATTGAATTATGAATGTCCTTTATCAACAAGGTTACTACTGTTGCAGGGCTGTTTAATGGATTATTGGGTACTTCGTCTTTCGAATTTGACCCAACCATAAATGTTTTTAACGAATACGGTTCAAATAAAACCTTTTAGAAAATAATTTAATCGAGTTATTTTAAGAAGGCGAACTCCGCGATAATGTCTTCAATGAAAAACTATTATTTTTTTATCGGGTTATTTATCCACCCTCCACCTATTTCATTATCCAATCATGAATGTCCTTAATCAACACGGTTACTACGGGCTGCAGCGCTGTTTAATGGACTATTAGATACTTCGCCTTCCGAATTTGACCCAACCATAAACTTTTTAAACGAAAAATGATTTAATTGGGTTATTGTAAGAAGGCGAACTACACAATGAAGTTTTGAATGAAAAAGTAGTTCTTTTATTACCATCCCGTTCATTAACCTTATACTTATTATTATTAGTCGGGTCATTTTAGGAGGACGAACTCCACGATGAAGTTTTGAATTAATAAAAAATAGTTATTTTATCACCTTCCGGCCTTATTATCTGATTCATCTGGATGTTGTATTTCCTTTACCAGCACCACAGTGTAACGATATTCTACATATAAATACTACACCTACTGTGTTTAAAAGAATTAGTATGCAGCTATGTACTTTGCCTTCCGAATTTGACCCGATCACAGAAGTTTTTAACTAGCGCAATTAGAAAAAAACTTTCCATAAAAGTATTTAGCATTTATACAGCATTTTAAGATGACGAAATTTACAAGTTCTAACATAGTTCAACGATTTATTACGGACTTCGCCTTCCGAATTTGACTCGATATTTAACGATTTTTTTCGGGAATAATTTTAAAAGTACTTATTTATTTGTATTGCGAAGTTTTTGCTACTTCCAAGCTTATTGCAAAATTTAGCAAAACAGACAATGTTCATGAAAAGGAATAGTCCTTATTCGATGGAAGAAAATCGGAAATCTCTATTTCGGGCAATGCACAAAAAATGTCAGTTAACATTAACACAAGGGACAAGTAAACAATTAAAGGTATTATAAGGCTTATTCATCATTGTAAAAATAATACGATACCATTTCATTGTACGTCTCTTCCGACAAACTCTGAAATGGAAATGACCGTTTCTACAAAATTGTTCACCCCACTCCAGAGATTACATATTATATACATCACATAAAATTTGCTAAAATTAATTAAACTGGACCATGTACTCAATTTGTTAATTAGTCAAAATAGCACTAGAATAAAACAATAATAATTTAAAAAAAAAATCGCTAAGGTCTCAAATACACTACTGAAATATTTAAACAGCTGACTATTAAAAGACTAATTAACCAATTATTAAGAATCTCAATGCACATACATTTATACAAGGTGACATAGAGCAAAAACCACCACACTGTATAATTTATTTATCGTAAAATATCTAAGGATCAATAAAACAATCGTAAAAAGAACTTTAAGGATAAACGATTCTTTTTTATAATTATTAATTAATAAAGCTACAAATAATTATTGCAATACATCAAACGTAAAATATACCCGATGCTTTTGGACCCTGTATACCTGCATGTACAATAACATTCCCAGTTCCCGCCTGGTGAAAATAAAGTAAAAGTAAACAAGATAAGAAAAATAAAGAATTGTAAATATTATTGGGATGTAAATAACTTTTAGAATTTTTGATGTTTTAGAGAAGGCGGATTTTATTAAAATGCCTTAAACCATGCCCAAATACATGTGACCAAAAAAACCAAAGAACAAATAGAAGTAAGAGGTTGTTAACTGAAAGAAAAATAAATAACTAAAACAAACAAAAACAGTAATACCTGTTAATAAAATAAAACGTACATTACGGACAGCAATTATTTACAAACAAAAAAAACAAAGGGTAAAATAAGTACGAAGAGAACAAGCAAACTTCAAAAAAAAAAAAAAAATGCATGGCAATCCCTTTTCTCAAACGAAATTCGTTATCTCTATATTGTATAAAATGTTTTCTGTTTAAACGTTCTCATTCACAAAAAATTAGGAAAAACAGGAAAATAAAAGCCTGTTTTACCCTCATTTTAATACAATCAATTTTCCTTTTACCTAACTGTGTATTCGTCTCTGAAAACCTTTTATTAGTTTCCATTCAAATAGTTATTCGTTTTAAAATTTTGTTAGCTACATTTGCTTAATTAAATAGGAAGGAGCTTTAGGCATATTAATTGCAACATAATAATTGTACGTAGTTATGTAAAATTCTGCTACGTCTCCATATAATTCATAATTTGACCATTATCAAATTGCAATAAATAAACGATTAAGTATACAAAAAACTAGTCATGTGACAAGGATTTGGCTATCCTGGAAGGCAAATTAAAAACACACTGCGATGGAGATAAAAAATTTGTAAATTTTTCTTTATCGCGCGGATATTTTCTCAAAAAAACCTGTGTTGTATTGGGATTTGTAATATGGGAGGAGTCTAAAGAAAATGGTGCAAATACAAAATCATTACGTTCGGGCCGACACAAACGAATACGTTTTCAATCTCTGTGATATTTTATAAAAGTTGAAAAAATCATTTAGGCGTTGTGAACTTTACTACTTAGTGTTTAATCATCAAAATGTACTTTCCAGAAACTTCTTAATTTGTAAAGTTCTCTTTAATTAACAATTAAGTACAACAATAGCTTTCAAAAGGTAGAAAATATCAAAAAGAAAAATGAGACTATGCACCTCCTGAAGGTCAGAGTGTATTAGTTTAGTTTGGTCTGAGTTGAAACTTAATTTTACAATTCATTTATTTGGATTTTTATGAATGAATCGCCTTTTTTCTTAATTCAGCTTCAAACTATTGAATCGGCCAATTCCTTGTCACCACGGCAAGAGGGCGTTCAAGTATTACGTAACGCAATTTGGGGGAAGGGGGTCTCGTAAAACGTTACGATGCGTTACAGGGGGGGAGGGGGTCTTTCTTTCAACACGTTACGTAACACTGTTTCTTTTTTTAAATAAAAAATCAGGGAATTAAAACTACCAAGTTGGCAACCCTTTTCGTTTACGTTTTACGGGGAATCCCTCGATTGTATTGTACGTCATTTAATGTTGTTTTCGTTGTCAGTATTCGTTAGTGTTTATGCAAAGCACGTTGATGTAGTCGGTGTTATTAAAGTGAGTTCATAGTGTTTATACTGTAATGCCCTCAAAAGAGGGAGATTTGTATCATCAGCTGTTCTTGGCCTCAAAAGGCTCTCATGCTGACTTGCCAGCGCACTGTGAAAAAAAAATGCCAGCGAAATTTGGAAAACGGCTAAAGAAAAACCAAAAAATAAAGAAAAATTTATAGAACATATAAATCATGTTATACGATTTGCGCAACATAACTTTTGCGACTTTTGGGTAAAAATGGTAGGAGGCGGTACATAAAAATGTTACGACTAGTTACAAGGGGGGGGAAGGGTCAAAAATCTTCAAAAAATGCGTTACGTAATACTTGAACGCTCCCTAATTCATTCAACCACGACAAAAATAGAAATAGGGGCTTAAATTCATCGTATATGTAAAACAAAGATATAAGATACGAAAATAAGAGAATAAGTTTTGTTGCTTACCTCTCGAATAGTGAGCGTGTGCGAGACCATTTGTATGTTATTTTGGCTTTGGCTGTTGGGCAGATTCTCGGTCGACCTGGGTCGCACGAGCTGCCTCGAGCCGCTTATCACGGTCTTGCTCTTGAGAACCATCTCGGTACGGATAAATACTCGCGAGATGTACGCCGAGCTTAGGCCGCGTATGCCGAACGCGGTCTTGAGCACCTTCTGCGGCGAGACGGGCATGTGCTGGCAAAACTTCGCCAACGCGTTCTCGACTCCTATCTTCTGTATTTCTGTTGCCCAGTCCGACGAACTGTTCGACGAACTTTTGTGAAACAGTACTAGGATTGCCATTGCCACTCTGTAGAAAACCTAAAAATTAATTTCTTTGCAACAATTTTTACCACTCTCTTAATACTAAATTCGAATTTTAAAACTAACAATAACCACAGCACGGCAGAACGTACAGTTTGTTGATTTCTCCTGCTCTGTCTTCAAAAACTGAAAAATTACAATGTGATACAGTAAAAATTAGCGCAGCTAGGTAAATTTCTTCTTATTGCCTAGTTTTTAACCGAAATTTCATTATACAGTGGATTTCATTTATTGGTTATAGCGACCATTGTGCTATAGCGACGTCATATGTAAGTCCCTTGAATTTAAAGCACACTTTAGTACAAAATTAATGCGGCTATAGCGACTTCGGATGTAACGCCGAGTTCGGGTGTAACGACTGTTTTTAATAAATCATTTGTAACAAATCCCTAGTAATCCGATGCAGATATAGCGACCGAAGTCGGCCGCTAAAGACACAAAGAGCTTTCTTATCTTTTGTTTACATTCACACAGATAGTCAACAAGTGTGGTGACCTCTACCGTTGTTCCTGAGTAGCAAGTGTGTTTAACTTTTGAATAAGTGTGACTTCTAGATGTACATTTACTGTTAAAAAAAGCCGAAAATTGTTTCAAAATTGATAAACAGTGTGTGTATCTCCTTTAACTTTGCCTGTAATGACTTCTGGATATAACGACGAAATGACAGGGTCCTTTCGTTGTCGTTATACCCGAAATCCACTGTGTTTCCCAGGAGACGTTTATAGCGAAAAAAGAATGTTCAAACAGAAAAAAAGGCCTTTTTTCTTAGATACTCACATGCATTTACATATTTTTTTTTAAATTTTGATTTAATTTTGGTGAAACGCTCGCTTTGTTTTTGAAAATAGACATTCTTCTAAATCTAAGCTGTTTGTTTTAGATTCACTGAAACGGTTCCTATTTATATTTTGACGTTACATAAAAATTGTTTCCGTTTTTTTTATTTTTCAAAACGGAGACTTTTACTTTTTTAAAGTTAACTGTCAGCAGAGTATATCTTATACCTAGTGTCGCAGGTGCGTTACAACAGGGCTTTAATTGAGTCAGCCTGTATGATATTATGCATATTGGCTACGTGGCTATTTTAAGTGATGTTTTATTATATAGTATGCGGACTCGACTTTATTGGACCGCTGCAGTGTTTGTTAAGTCTTTAACATACGTCGAGGTCTGCCAAATTAATGTTCGAAAAATTTATAACCTCCCGACTTGGTACAGTTTCATTTGAACGTCGCAAAAGAAATACAACTCAAAATAAATGATCTAGGCTAAGAAACGTTCAAAATGTAAAATTTATAGGTAATTACGAAGAAATAATGGACAATATGATTGTGTTCTAGATAAAACTACCAAAAGAAAGAGTCACTCAAAAATAAAATCTGGTTCTACGTGAATACCTATATACATATCGTATCACGAAGAAAAAAATTATAAGAAAAGTATAAGTTCTTGATCATTAACTTGTTCTCCTCAGTATGCAATAGATAGTTCCGATAAATTAATACCACATGATAAACTTTAAGAAACCCAATAGTGGTTAGTATTAAATATATAAATGTGAAAATGTTTATGAACTAACGGCATATTTACAAATCTCTTTTCGTTAAACCGATTATAGGATTAAATTAAATCGCTGTTTTACATGACAGGTAGATTATAAAAATGCACAATCTCTTTGGTAATCATATGAAGATAAATTTTTCATCAGTTGATACATTTCACAGGGCATTTACATTAAAAATGATTCTGCAAACTGTCGTTTAATGACATAGCTAGTATACGTATTATAATCACCGGTTTATCTGAGCTTTACTAGTTAAATAGGCACCTGTCAAATTCTTAAAAGGGATCCATACTAATTGGACTCCATCGAGAAAAATAAAATGTCAAGTTTTAATATGTTATTGAAGCTATTTTAGTCTTAGAATTTGATTTTAATAAATAATAATAATCATTACCTTTGCAATTTATTAAAAAAATATTTTGCAATTTCTCAAACTATAAAGTACATAATATAAACTCCATTTAGCGAAACATTTTCATCACTTCTTATAAGAATGGTTGGCTTGACTTTTATAACCGGAGAACTGATTTGTTCCAAATGGATTTATTTAAAATACAAGTACAAAATGCAAACTATCTGATGTTATGTTTACAAGAAAAATTTGTTACTAAAAATAGAGAAAGATGAGTCTCTATGAGGCTACGACGTGTTAAAAGTTCCTTATTAAACAAGATTATTTAAATTTTAACTCGTTTTCACTGCTGTCAATGAAAATTAACTACTTAATAGCATAAAATAGAGATGCACCGAAACGTGATTTTGCCGGGTACCGGATATCTGGTAGTACCTGGTTGCTACATGTTCTACGTTAAAAAGTCGTTTAAACATTAAACTAATAATTCATGACTGGCGGATTTTTAATTAAAGGACGTCGATAAGAAATAGGCAAGATAGGCATGAAGGTCTAGTCAGAGACGTATTAGAGGCAGAAATAGGAGTTAAGAGGAGTAGAACATTACTGTTCGCAAATAGCTAAGGATGTGGGTTGAAGAAGGTAACCTTGTTACCGAAAAGTGCTTCGGATAACTACAGTGTCGTGTTTTGGCGTTGGGGTTTGAGCTATTTTGTTTGTTCTACAATAACCGCCAAAGTTTTTCCAATCTTCATATTTTGGGTTGTTCCGGTTTTAGAGAAATGCGAAGATTGGATCAGGATAGGAAAAAGTGGAGGTGCGTGTCCAGCCAATCTTAGAACTGACAACCTTGTGATGATGAAATACCATCGTTATTAGCAATTTTCATTAGATACCTAGTTTTTTTTGTTATACTTATTAAATTATTTTTGTTGGTATCAGTTTTTTTTTGGTAGAATTACCGCGTACTGCAGCGTACCCGCCCCATCTCTAACATAGAAATTTTGACCGGACTACCTACTATAAAAACAAAGTATAACACACTACTTCTACTCCTAATTAATACAAAAATACATTTTTTCGAATTGAATTGTAATGGAATTAAACAAAGGTTGACGTTAATAATATAATTAGATTGACGCGATATGGTATGTTCCCGTGTAATCGGATTAAAACACTTGTTCTTTAGTTCGTAACATTCCTGTAAACAGCAGTTTAAAGCAAGGTGTTTTCTTTAGAGAAAAGCCTTGGCTTGAGTGTACACAATTATTGTAGCTACATCATACGTTAATATTCACAGTTTTTATTTGTTTGATGTGCGAAATTAGATGCAGAGTTATTGTTTACGCATTCACATGATTTTTACTGCAATTATATACCTAGCACATAGGTCTTGCCAACATGTTTTGTTGCTAGGTATAATACCTAACAGAAGTGCCAAACTGTCTGAAACAAATTTCGAATACAAATTGTCGCACCTGTCGGATGGAATGTTGGAAAATATGTTCTCAAATTACCTAGTTAAACTAAATACCAAATGAATGCATCAACATTCATTTATTTCGATAATCTTATCAGAAAATGTTTATGAACTAACGGCATATTTACAAATCTCTTTTCGTTAAACCGATTATAGGATTAAATTAAATCGCTGTTTTACATGACAGGTAGATTATAAAAATGCACAATCTCTTTGGTAATCATATGAAGATAAATTTTTCATCAGTTGATACATTTCACAGGGCATTTACATTAAAAATGATTCTGCAAACTGTCGTTTAATGACATAGCTAGTATACGTATTATAATCACCGGTTTATCTGAGCTTTACTAGTTAAATAGGCACCTGTCAAATTCTTAAAAGGGATCCATACTAATTGGACTCCATCGAGAAAAATAAAATGTCAAGTTTTAATATGTTATTGAAGCTATTTTAGTCTTAGAATTTGATTTTAATAAATAATAATAATCATTACCTTTGCAATTTATTAAAAAAATATTTTGCAATTTCTCAAACTATAANTGTATGCGAGACCTGCGCGAGTACATACAAAAGTAGGCTAAAAACTAATCCACATATGCTTGTAGAATATGAACAAACACAAAAAGAAAGATCGGGAAAAAAGTATCTTGAAGTACAATTTTTAAGCTTCTAATCATTGATTTTCATTCCGTCACTGAATAATTCTTTAGACTCCTTTCGAATCTACGGTATTATAGCTGCCTTCACCTTATCGTCTGAGATGTAATCAATTCGAGATGGGCCGGATATTCGGTCTGAATCGGGTACCGGCGGATCCAGCACTTTTTTAGGATCCGGCAGGGTATCGGATAATGACGTCGGGTACTTGGCAGTGTCGGATAATTCTACCAGTGAAAAAAGAAAAAAAACAGCACCAGCAATAATAATAGAGCAGGTCGTCTGTCCTAATTTGTAATATTTATTGATTCATCATCATCATAAGGTCGTCAGTCCTAAGACTGGTTGAACAGGCACCTCCACTCTTTCCTATCCTGAGCTAAACTTCGTTTTTCCCTAAAACTGGAACAATCCACGTCCTTAACTATTTGCGAATAGTAATCTAACCTAGGTCTATCTCTACCCCTTCTAACTCCTGTTTTTGCCTCTAATATGTTTCTGACTAGACATACCAACCTATCTCGCCTATTTCTTATTGACTCCCATAGAGTCCTCTGATCTCCTATTCTTTCCAATACCACTCCATTTCTAACCTTTTCTATCCACGTTATCCTCATCATCCGTCTATAACGCCACATTTCAAACGTTTCTAACCTTTTCTTTTCCGCCGCGCCCACTATCCATGTTTCGCACCCATACAACGCCGCGCTCCAAACATACACCTTTAACAATCTTTTTTCGAATTTCTAAATTAACCGTTCGTGAGCATAGAAGTGACTTTTTTTATTGAAGGCGACTCGACCCTTCCCTATCCTCTGCTTTCTACTACTCCTTTCGTCCTGACTTATCCGACTCCTAGATATCTAAAATCAGCCACTTCTTCTAATTGTTCGTCTCCTATCTTTATATTCGCTCTTTCCCTCCTTTTTCTTCCCTTGCATACCAGTATTGATTACTACATTAAAAACAAACAAACTCACATTCCCATTTACAACATTAGTTAGGATTTACATCTAGTGTTTCATATCTTTATCATTCACGATTTTTTGAAAATTTTAAGTACATTAACATTCAACAACTGGACTATTATTAATTTACAACAAAAATGTTCCCTCTTTTAATTGTCGCTTGCCAAATTCAAACAATAATGACATCGTAAAATAATGTCTGAGACCTTCAAAATGAAAATAAAAGTTGGATTTTGAAACAGAAAATACACTTAGCGAAAAGCATCTGTTCATAATAAATTTATGAGAACAATAGAGTTATTTTTAAATTCCTCGCGGATGAAGAAATAAAAATTTAATCAGAATAATAAAAGCGCAACAAATTGCTGAGAAATCAGGTTGATTGAATAATAACGAGATTGATGAACTCAGTTGGTTTACATTTTGTTTTTGATGTCACTGATAACGCGGTTCATGATAGCAACCTACACTTCTGTACAAATGCGAGAAGAATATCTGGGTTATTAAAAAAATTGTGAGTTACAAACAATTTTTCATGTAAGTATTGTATTTATATCAACGTTTTTGTTTCAACTTTATTTCATGTTTATACTTCATTGAGAAAAATTGGTCGTGTAGACTCACGCACTGCAGTTTTCGAATTACGCAAAGCTTCAGAATGAATTGATGAGGACTAAATATTTCGAAATCGTCATCTAACTTTGACAGTTTCAACAGAATACCAAAAAGTTTTTGTAGTTGCTTGTTAGCGTTTCATTTCTTTATTGCATTTCGATGGCTTATTACTATTTGTTGAGTTACCAATAATTAAAACTTGAAATAACTGACCAACCAGGGTATCAGGACGTAGGCAACCCTAATTAATCAATTTTGAATTTCTTGCCAGTTCTGTATTCTCTAGATATATTTCTAGATGCAGCGTGCCGATAGTTCCGCATTTTTAATAATCAAATCAAAGAACTAATATTTCGCAGTACTAATTTCACGTCCTATCCTCTCATAGTAGAAAAACAGTTTTGAATCAAAACTTTTAATATTATACCTAGGAATCATAAGAAATAAAAAACAATTGCGCAAAATTTGACCAGAACCCTGGCCATCAATCTCTATGGAGTAATATCGAAAAGTCGTCTTGCATTTTCGCGAGAACTCAATTGGTTACTAGTTAATTGAAAAGTAGGGTCAATAAAGATTGTCATACAAGTTCGTGGCTTCCAAATGTGCTATCAGCCACTTTAAGCTAAGCGCAAATAACAGAACTACTCTAGGTTGTGTATTTCTTACCCCAGCAGCTATATTTTCATCTCAGAACTTTGGGGTGCTAGTTATTTTTCGACCAAAAATGGAAAATTCAGCGAGTCTAAGGCTACAAAACGTAAATTCCCATGAATTGCGGCAATTTTTTACAGTAGTTCTGGATCCGATTAAGTATATAGCACAATTGGAACTGTTTTTCTCACTCGGAAACTATCTGTGATTGAGTATTTCATTCTTTTTTCAACCCTATAAGCCTGGCGTGCGTCATTTTTCTACTCAAATTGAGATAAATTTTTCGAGCAAAAATTGGACATTTAGCGACATGCAACCCTAAAAACCACTGACTCATACGAATTGCAAGTTTTTACTTCAGTTCTCTCCGATTCTTACCGAGCTCTTCGTATCAAGTCCGTACGCACTGACAGTGAAATTTTCTCTGCTAGATAAGAATTTTGCTCGAAATGAGAGGATGATCTGTCAGACACGACTTCAGGCCAAATTTTGTCTTTCAAAGAGTGCTTCAAAAATAATTTGCAAAATTATGAAAATTTTAGATTTCATTTCTATTAGAAATGCCTCGAGTAGCAGTTTTTCTGAAACTGTTACAGCTTGCTATCTCTTTATGACCATTTCATCAGTTACGTTAAAAAAACAGAAACGTATTTCTTAAAATTGAAAATAATTAAAACTTATTACTATTATTACTTGCATATTGCTGTGAGACAAGAAATACTGAGTTCTTTATCGATAATTTCGATAGAAAACGATAATGCCGAGGATTGATATTTGGAATTTGGTAGCAGAGAGCAACAAACAGCGTTGCAATCGGTTAATTATCAAAATCGTTTATAATACCAAATTTGAGAATTAATAAATAGGAAAAATTACTCAAATTCGAGCACCTCGCACAATAATAAAGTTCATATTTATTCAATGTATAATCTCTCTAATACACCTATGTAGTTAGTGAAACTACTCAAGATGTTTCACTTCAAGGAACGCATTCCTTTCACGGCTTGTCTAATTTTACCATCATAAACAACTAAAAATTAATTCTGGTCAGACGTTACCTGCGATGTGATTGCAAAAAAAAGAGAATGTAGAAACGGGGAAAGTTTACGTAAATATTTATGTCCAAGAAATATCCGTTTCTACTAATTGCTCCTAATAATAAATAACCCGACTAGAATTTATAAGGGGCATGCCCCATGTAGCGTGCGGGCCTCATGTGACTTATGAGGGGAATGCCGATATAGGGATTTACCTGTAGATTCTTCATGAAAATTCCACAAAAAAAAAGTGGTGATACCAAAATGAGGATTGCCTTACGAGTTTTTCATATAGGACTTTAGGGGCTAACTTAACACATGTATAAACTTACATTAAATCTACCTTAATGGGGGCTCGATGAGACAAATCCGTTTGAAAATACTCTCGGTAAAATGAAAAAACTTATAAAAAATGGTAACAACCACCTTGCCCAATTATGTCGTCGTTTCAATGAAATCTTTTACATTTGCAACGAACCAACAAGTGTACTTCCTGATATTGTTATTATAAGACAAGTGAAACCAAACGCATTAAGTCGAACAACAGTAAAACGATTGCAATTTAAAGTATTATTGATTACAAAAGAGTTCAATAACACAATCTTACTTAAGAGCAAACATATTTTTACAAATAAGTGAAATATGTTTATATTCCTCCAAATGGAGATATAAATTGTATTGAAATTTGTGGAAAACTACTACGAAAAAGAAAATCCTTTTATACGTATCCATGCGATGCTAAATATTTAGAAATGTACCTATAGTTTCTGCAAACAATGAAAATATTACTACCTGTAAAATCATAGATGTTGATAAAAAAATGGTTTACCTTAATGTTAGTGACAAAAGTAAAGAA
This sequence comes from Agrilus planipennis, assembly GCF_000699045.2. Classification (NCBI taxonomy): domain Eukaryota; kingdom Metazoa; phylum Arthropoda; class Insecta; order Coleoptera; family Buprestidae; genus Agrilus; species Agrilus planipennis. The sequence continues at coordinate 611,286 of NW_020438887.1, forward strand.
ATAATATGTGTTATACCGTTGCTACATATGTAAATTAGTGGAAAACTACTACGAAAAAAAAATTCCTTTATACGTATCCATGCGATGCTAAATATATAGAAATGTATCTACAATTTCCGCAAACAATGAAAATATTGTTACCTGTAAAATCATAGATGTTGATAAAAAAATGGTTTATCTTAATGTTAGAGACAAAAGTAAAGAAATATTATATGTTATACCGTTGTTACATATGTAAAAGTGAACAGTTGCTCATTAGTAAAATATATTTCTCATTCAATTTTGTATTTTTTTCATTAATAATAAAGTTCATTTTTCCAAAAATTTTTAATGAGGTCACACGCGGCATTCCTGATGATACGTAAATGCGGCAAAGCGTTATATGCCCCTTCCTTGTCCTAGGGGGCTCACAAGGGGTAGTGATCTACCCACTTACTGACCCTACCTGCATCCCCTCAAAATTCTAATCGGTATGTAAAAAAATTACAATTTGTACCATTAAGGAATCAACTATAGTCTCACACTGGAAATAGATCTGGGCAAATCCAAAACGAAAATTTTCACGTAACAATAGATACTATAGTTAAACCATTAAAGAAGTTATTAATAAACTTCCGTAGACCAAAAAAACAATGAAACAATAAATGAAAAATTATGTTACGAAAACTCTTGAAAATATGGAAAATAAACTTGCGCGTCGTATTTGACAACTCCTGTTTATTACGAACCTTTATTCCTTCGTGAAAAAAGCAGTCCATCACTCGGACGAGATGAGGAAAGGGCAAACCGTCAAGGATCCACCATATCCAGTCCATGAACGTTCGTTCCACCCGAGACGTTGCGCAGTGCCTTTGCAGGTGGACAGCCGCGCTCTTCTGAAAAAAATGGTAATTAGTAACAAAACCGGGTCTTACTTATTACTCATTTTATTATTGAAAACCACGCAGAAAATGGAAATACAAACTCTGTATCATTATAACAATTAAATAGTCATATCGTCCAATTGAGTGAATTGACTGCGAGGAAAAGAACTTAATGTTAGGTACTTCAAACTGAACTAAAAAGACTCACTCGAAATATGCCAGTAGCAAAATCTCTAACGATATTGTTTCGATTATTATCAATATAAAGATAGGAGACGAAAAATTAGAAGAAGTGGCTGATTTTAGATACCTAGGAAGTCAGATAAGTCAGGATGGAAGGAGTAGTAGGGATATAAAGCAGAGGATAACGCAGGGTCGTGTCGCCTTTAATAAAAAGAAGTCACTTTTATGCTTGCAAACAGTTAATTTAGAAATTCGAAAAATGTTGTTAAAGGTGTATGTTTGAAGCACAGCGTTGTACGGGTGCGAAACAAGGACAGTGGGCGCGGCGAAAAGAAAAGGTTAGAAGCGTTCGAAATGTGGTGTTATAGGCGGATGATGAGGATATCGTGGGTAGAAACGATTAGAAATGAAGAGGTATTGGAAAGAATAGGAGAATAGAGGACTCTACGGAAGTCAATAAAAAATAGGCGAGATAGGTTGGTAGGACACCTTCTCAGGCATGAAGGTCTAGTCAGAGACATATTACAGGCAGAAGCAGGAGTTAGGAGGGGTAGAGGTAGACCTAGATTAGATTACTGTTCGCAAATAGTTAAGGATGTGGGCTGTTCTAGTTTTAGGGAAGTTTAGCTCAGGATAGGAAAGAGTGGAGGTACGTGTCCAACCACTGACGACCTTATGATGATGATTATCAAGGAATTGATTTGAAACCAAAAAAAGTTGGAAAAACCTTCAGCAAGTATTATGTCAGTAGTTTTTATGTGATGTGTGTACAAACTGATGCACATTCTTTTCGGTATTGTAAGAATAGTAGTTTGGGAGAGAAAGATCTAACAGACAAACTCTGAGGAATATTACTCAACTGCAATTAACTTATATATAATCTTATTTAAGTTCAGTTTTACTTTCAATTTTTGTCATGAGAGTGTATTATTTACGCTCTCGGGTGTTATTTATCATTTATAATAAATTATAGAATATAAAGTTGTTGAGAGTTTGAGTTTACGCTATCTCTTATTCATCAGATTAAAATTAATTCCAAAGCATAGGGTTATCGAGTAATTGAGTGCTTGGGATTATAAGATTGTATCTTTTGTCTCCTTAGGTCCTTGAAAAAAATATTATGAAAAAAGTATTATTTTTGAATGCGAGGATTGTGCCATGCCTACTACGTACACACGTAACGACGCCTCTGCACGCAATGATGCCCTTGTCTTGAGGGTGTATACGATTTCTAATGAAAAAGGAATTTTACTAATTATAAACATTATTTTGGACTTTGGACAAACAAATTTTAACAAAAACATATGTATATTTAGCTATCGTATATTATGCAAAAATAATGATTTACAAAGTGGGGTAAAAAATTATCTATTTATTGGCAGAGTTGAATATAAAAGGTGCCGACACTGATTAGATTCAACCGATGCATTAAATTAACACATAAGTACCGAATATAATTAATCAGTAAAAATTAAGCTCAAAATTGGCACACCAGCCAGATATGGAATTTAAAATAACAATTAATAAATAATACAATAATTAATAACAGCAATGACCTCAATTAGATTATTTAGGCTAAATAAACACTATAAAAAGTACACAACATTGAAAACCGATGTTAATAAATGCCTAAATTTTACTTTTAATAAAAGAAGAGACACGAATAACAACCGTGAAACAAATACTAATCATTGTTATTTGGCTTATTTAAACGGAATGAAGCTTTTGTTAAAGTTGTGATAAAACAATATAAAACAAACAATTTCATTAAAGTTGATTTTGGCATTGTCTGATTGATGAGTACTCATCGTCAAGCAGGGTAAGCATTAGCTAGAGGCCCGTGGCAATTGATCAATGTGATACATCAAACATGGTAGAAAATTATCACTTCTATTATCACGTAATTAATAAAGAAACTCTTTAATAGGTATAATAAAACTAGAGATGGGGCGGGAACCTAGTTTGGATCTGGCGGATTCGGCTGGGTAGCGGGTGACGTCGAGTACGAGGCACAGCTAATGCTGGGTATGCGGCCATCCGACATCCGGCAAGATCACTATCTGGTGAATCTTTATATAGAACTAATGCTTAACTAAAGCAACTAAAAATTAATTTTATATCAAATCTGACGACCTTTATCACAGGAATGCATATACCTAACGTGCGATTGAACAATGTTTTTCATAGTCATTTAATTTTATTTTCTCATAAACTTTTCGAGGAATTTAATAAAAGTGTATCACAAAGTTAATCTGCAATTTGAAGAGCGCCAGAGTCGGATGTTTGGGGGGTTGCTTTGCTTTTGATATTATAGCGAGCACGAGTGTGTTTGTTTGCGATTGGGCACACGTGTGCGTGAACGGCTTATCGATTCGCCGACTTTGTAAATGTCTGTGTCGTACCTGCGCTCTGGGAAAGCAGTTAAACAGTGCAATTAAAAAAGAAACTATCTGGATGTTTCCAGAAGGTTCCCGAAAGTAAAAAAAGAGTATTTAAAGGAAGAGACGATCGCCGAGAGGGGAAAAAATAAATTGACCGTTGCAGAAGTGAATCGGAAAATAAATTGACAGCGAAAGCAGTGAATAGTGATATATCAACAGTAGTGTAAATAAATAGAATAATTCATAACCAAAGTGTTTTTTAAGTTCGTCAATAATTAGTGTAAATAAATGGTTTTGTCGTTATCAGTATTAGAGGTTAATTTTGTTAAACCCGCGAACATTACAATATAATCTGATCAGATCTTGGAAAAAAGTAGTGGATCACTTGGTTGTACGCTATAGGGGTAGTATCTTAGGGCAACTCCATTAGGCGTTATATATGTAATTTTATAAAAATTGTCACACTTTATCATCTTTGATGATGACAATGGATGAAAAGTTACAAACTACCATTTTACGACGGGCTTCCGTATTATGTATCACAATCACACAACGATTCAGGTCAAGTGGGTCATATACTTGGTATTCATAGAAGAAAAACAAACTGTCTTGTTACTATGGGGATCTTGGGTTCATGACAACAAAACTTACTCGATTTCCATATTATTTGCGTATTTTTGTGTGAAGGAGGAAACAATGTCGGTCGCGTCGATTACATGAACGTATTTTTTTTTTATTGATCAATAATACTATAATCGGGTGAATAAAGTTCATTGATATTTATTTACAATGAACGATTAGTGATCTAAATTTACTAATACATACATTATTATATTATTCACAAGGTCACATTCGACGGCCAATGACCGTTTAATTACCTTTTGTTCGCGCTTATTTGTAAACGCGATTCTTACATTAAAAAGGTAGTAACAATTATTATCGCATTGTTGCGGTTAATTCATTAGCGATTACATTTTCTGTTTATTATGAAACAATAATTCATTTAAAATCGATACCCACGACGTGGGAGCGTTGTTGGAAATTTATTCTAAAAAAAAAATAAGGGACATGGTTATACGACTATGCCGCAATAATATTTTTTTCATTTATAATGAAAGTTTGTCGCCTTTGTTTGGACAGGGCGTACTTACACCCCTATTATACATTTTCTAAATTTCGAATTAAGATAAAGAATACTGTTTTATTATGCATATCGAAAAAAAAAATATAGCAATATACAGTGGAATTAGTTTATTATGACTCCGCCTATACTGACCAACCGTTTAATATGAAGTAATTGCAGTGTTAACTTTGGTTTTCGTATTGAATTCTCTATAGGAAAGTTTGGATATATTGACTCCGTTTAAAATGACATATCGTTTATTAAGACTGATCTCAAGAAAATATATCCGACTAAAGTGACCCAAATGATTAATAATAACATTTTCGCTCATTTTTCGGACCCTTCTTACGTATATTGATATTACAATTCATCGTTCCTATTCTTTTTCTGTTAATAAATACAGTGTACAAACTCCTTAAAATTACATTGTTTTCTATACAATATTACACTCTAAATAGCGTCACGCTCACTCTATTTAACGACAACAATGCGGCATTATAAATCATTATGCAGTACTTTCTAAGTTGCCGAAATAGATAAGAACTGCAGCTGTGTACGTTGATGAAGAAGACGACCCTGTCCCTCCACCAAGCATCAAACAAGCACTTGATGCAGCGAAACTATTAAAAAAATACTTTTTATGTGATCAGATTGATCCAGCAGATATGAGTAAGATACGTAACAAAATACAATGTATGAATAATAATGTTCCTGTGCCAAAATGTGTACTATATTGGTAAATGCATGTTATTATAGAATAGTAAAATAATATCTATTATTTCTCTCCATTTAACGACCACTCTTTATAACGCCGAAAAATGTTCAGTCCCTTAAGTGTCGTTATATAGAGTTTACACTGTATTTAAGGGGTCCAGTTAACGTTGACTAAATTTACTCACCGATTTCTTTATCCCCTTGACGTGTTTTCCACTTCGCGGTCTCCTTTGTCGTTGCATCCATCGTTCCAGTTGCAAGAAACAAAATATCTCCATGCCGACTACGAACATAATTCTTCGTTCTACCTGCTATGCCTGTGCCACCATGTCCCTCCATCATCCCCTACCTACACACATACACATTCCATTTCGTTTCGTGTCGTGTTCACCTCTGGTGCAGCCATTAGCAATAAATCGCGTCCATGATCTTTTGTACCGCGATCCATGGACCGTAACGTACATCTCAATCTTCGGTACATAATTAAAGGTTAGACCAACAACTCCTTTTTCTGGTGAATGTGTCTTTACG
>NW_020438887.1:617655-623025 GCF_000699045.2 Agrilus planipennis
CGTGCTGTCAAACCTACACTAGCAAGGAGATCGGGCTGAAACTATAGCTACAAGCTATCCAAGGATGGTACTATAGAATGTCACCTCAAGGTAGGCCTAGTGGCGTCATCTCTTGGTTAGGCCGGAAACTTATCAATCCACCCTCGTATTCTAAGACTATGCTTTGTATGACGCCTGCTTAGAATGAAGTGTTTGTCATTTCCCTTCCATGTCATTATAAGCGGATTCTACTGTAATGAAACATTGTACCACATACTTTTAATTACCAATAATTCAAAGATATTGTCATAAACCTATGCCTGAGGTAGCAACTCGATGCGGGCATATTCGCATTTTTGAAATACTCTGACAGTACAGGGTTGTAAATTTTATTTTCGACGATATTCACGAAAATTCGTGCAATAATAGAATATTACGTGAAGTTTTGGTAAGTATTCACAAACTTTCAATGACTGCATATATAATTGGTGACAGATATGATGAAGTCCAGCGCGGACAAATTCATATTCTAGGTGATCTATGTACAATAAATTACTCATTCCTTAATAAATGACCTGGTTGTTTTTCCAAATACATAATAGGATTTTACAAATATACTTCAAAAACATAATAGATGTATCCAGTTTACGTAACTTTTTTTAAAATAGTTTCTCATTTTTAAGAAAAATTATTGAAACTATACGTAAGTTACAATTACGACGTTCGATCATTATCTATGGGGCAACTGCCCCCTTAATCCGTTCAAAACCATTCCAGCGTGCTGAAATTAGTAACTAATGAAGTAGAAAGGTTATTCCGGGTTATTTCACCCAAAAAGCCGATCGATTCGTTCGTCGCGTCTCAAGTGAAGAAAGCAAGCTTCTAGCATTATAATAAATTAAACTTCCTTTTTGGATACTTGTCAACTTCTTAAAATGTTCATATATTGATCGAAACTCAACGTCCTACACAGAATAATCAGGGGCGGGCCAGAGTAAACGGGACATAATAAACCTACTATATTGGTAACCCCACACTGAAAAAGGGCCCGTATTAAACGCCCCCGTTTCGATCTACTACAGTTGTGAGTAAAACAAAAAAATTATTTGAAATTGATAAATTTCTTTAAAAATCAAAATATTTAATTCAATTAATTTGATTCACATAAAATAAACTTTATTAATTTTGAGATTTTAAGTATAATTGGGGTGTAATATAAGAAACATAATATATTTTGAGTAAATAATATCACACATTATTTAAAATTTCTATACGTTTAACGTAATTTTTCAATATTTTTTACAATCATGGTTTTTATTCTCTTGATATCTCGGAACTGATGACCCTTCTCATTTCATTACAACTTCGTAGTCAAATTGATTTAACGCACTTTTCTCGAATTCTTAACCATTAAAAATACCGATACTTAATATTTTCACGCATCAGGTTGAATTACTTACTCGGTACCATCATTCGCTACCCTACCGGATCCTAAAAAGAGTGCCGGATTCGCCAGGTACCGCAATCAAACCGGGTGCTGACTAGGGTTGCCACCCGTACTTTACATATTATAAAGTATTGTACTCCATTTCGACTGTGCGTACGTTATACTTTACAAGACACATAAAGTACGCAAAAATACTTTATTTAAGGCCTTAAGTAAACATCGTAATTTTGTAAGCAATTATTCGAAATTCAGAGTATTTTTACATCAATAATATTGCACAGAAAAATGGCAAGGCATATTTACGGAACAACTTGATTTCCCAAATCTGTTCAAAGTAGTTTCACTTTTGCTGTCCGTTCCGGCCACTTCAACATTTAGAGAAAGAGTATTCTCTGTTATGAACGCAAAGCGGCGGGACGACAAGAATAAAGCTTCATTAAAACTAATTAAAAATGAACTTTTAGTTTACTTAAATCTTTGTTTGCCATGGCTATTAATGTATTTAAGAGCGACAGCAATTTGTTACTAGCTGCTAGGTGCTACAAAAAATATGTTTTTAAAAACAAAAAATAGAATACTTTTTTTTAAACCTTTTCGTCGAGATATACTTTATGTAAAGCCTGAAAAGGTGGCAACGCTAGTGCTGACCCACCTCCGTTTGAGATTACAGTCTATCCTGTATTCAAGTTAACATAATAAGGACCTAATTTTCGTCATACTTTCGTCCAATAGAGGTGGGTAAATCGTAAAATATATCTTACAATCCATAAAATGAACACGAAAAGATCGTTTTGAATCGGAGAAATAGCCGCGTCATGTTCGAATCGTTTCGCAAATGACAGAAAAGGTTACCGAACCTGCTACTACTTCTAACAACGTAGACAATCGATTTTAAACGTTCTACATGTATACAATCTATCTATGAATCTGTATTTGCATAATTATTTAGCCACATTATATAAAAAGTTGTGTTACATACCTACCAGAGATGGACCGAGTACCCAGTTTCGATCTAGTACCTGGCGGATCTCGCATTTTTTTTTGGATTCGATCGAGTACCGAAGAAAAACCAACATAGCAGTAATATTAATTTTTTATAATCGTTTTCCCTAATTCGTATTATTTATTGATTACTATCCTAAATTGTCTGTTATTTTGATATAGTTCTTGGGTTTACTTTTTCTCGTGAATAAGAACATATCAGTATGACCGAACTGTTACGATCTTTGTTCGATATGGCGGTCCCGCCGGTTTACTAATTTGGTGAAATCACTTCGAAGAAGTAATTGACTGTAGATTTTTTTTTATATACAATTTTATTTACACAATACACAATATATACAAAGTTGGTTAGTGATATGATACACAAATCACAAGGAATAACTTGTTTTTCGGTTAATTTGGTTAATATTTTGGTTTTAAATTGATTGATTGGAATGAGATTTGAATCTGTCTAAAATCATACAAGAACACTCATTTATAACTTACTCCACCCCCACGATAATGATGGAAAAAGTCGAAATGGATTATACCTGAAAGTACATCTGGTGGTGAAATTACCCAGTCAGGTACCAACCCTCCGAGAAATGATGTCTGGGCAAACCAGATAATAAACTTAGTTTAGCTGGTCGTAAGAATTGCATTTACGACCAGGGAAGAACATCTATTTACAAAATATACAAATGAAAGGAGATGAATAACCTAATAAACCTAAGAATTATACCAAAAATAAGATAACTAAGAAATGTCTTTGTAACACCGAACAATCTTTGTTGCTATTTGTCAGCTTGTCAGCAGACTTTTAGTGTTTATGAACTTTATAACGGTTCCTTGAACGGGATTTAGCATGGTTTGGGACGTTGATGAGGGTGGCATTTAATGGAAAGAACAAAGACATGAGCCATGAACCATAGTGGTTTTACCGCGTATTCGACCAGGTACCCGGTTATCTGAACCCTGACAAAATCACTATCCGGTACATCTTGTAACATCTACATATAGTTATAAACTTGAATAAAAACAAAAACCTTGCACGTAAGACATCATTATCACGTCATTAATTATAAATGAACTCAAGAAATATTAATAGTTTCAATTTCTATAAAAATATTAATCGCGTTATTTGGGGTTGCTCTTGGCTTATTTCGATTAACGTAGTGATTTCTACCATTTTATTTACTAGTCGCGGCCCCCTTAGGGATTGGGATATGGAGGCCGAAGCATCCACCAACTCCATTTAGAAAGTCAACTCTCTGCAGGCGGGATATATCTAATATTGTATCAGGCTTAGTAGACTTAAGGTAGGAACAGACTACGATCACATCACGGGATGTTACATGAGCTCGTATGACATTACTTAATGTGGTAACTGAATATTTCAGCATCGAAGATCACGTTTACTGTAGCTGCATGTTGTTCATCACACTTTTATACATTTACAGGACATGGATTTAAGGTGTGTTTCTGGAGCGGCGTATCTTTGGTGGTGGTTAGGGGAAAGGGACTATGTTTTTTCGTTGTTCAAATATTTGTCGAAGAAATTGTTGCACAATTAGATGCCTCCGTTACCGAAGGCACTAATGAAGCATTTTCACCAATTCAGACTTTAGAGACATTCGGGCATAAACATCCCGCGGATGGTAGTTTTGCACCCACCGCGCGTTGAAGTGAGTGTGAAATGTCAGAACCTGCGGTCTCTTTTGCACTGAGTAGGATTACTATGACAATTCGAGCCTTCAGCAGAGTAAAACTAACTCGTCTCACGACGGTCTAAAAATGGTAATTGGGGCGAGTCTCATTTTTTAGTTTAATTATTTTCATAAATACATTTTTTGACGTCTTTTGCGGAATACGACACCGAACGCAGACCTCGATGGGGGTGAAATGATTAAAGCAAATACTTTCCAAATACAGTAGAATCCGCTTATAATGACATCGAAGGAAAATGACAAACACGTCATTCTAAGAGGGCGTCATACAAAGCATAGTCTTAGATAATAAACAACTTCCGATCTTCGTTAGTTATTTAATTTAATAGCGAGAAAAACTACAAATTGTATATATTTATTGACAGAAAAAGAAAAAGAACGATGAATTGTAACATCAATATACATAAGATACATTTGGGTCACTATAGCCAAATATGATTTCTCGAGAATCAGTCATAATAAACGATATATCATATTAAACGAAGTCATTATATTCAAACTTTCCTATAGAGAATTTAATATGAAAACCAAACTTAACACTGCAATTACTTCATATTAAGCGGTTGGTCAGTATAGGCGGAGTCATAATAAACGACTACACTACCTTTTCTTACGTATTTAGTTGTTTGAACGACAATATAGGCCTGAATTGTACCTCTATTAAGATCAAAAACAAGAAGCAGAAAGTCCGAAGCGAATGGGTCTAAAAATATCATCACTGGTAATGAGTATAAAAAAATGTTTCGTTGCGCGGTGAACTGCTGCGCATCAACTTCGGTATTATCAATATTTACAACCATATAAGCAAAATGAAATTGCAGCGGAATCTTATGAGCTTCTGGGATTTTTTTTACATAGTAATGAAGAAACGTATTAGACTAACAGAAAATGAAACTCATAAAAGACAACTTTCATGCACCGCCACTGGATAAAGATCCAATGCGAGGATTCGGAAATGGCGGCGATCGTAAAGTTTATTAGTCATTAAAAGTTAATAAAAGCAATTGATTGAGGTTAGGTATATCAAGCCGCTGTAACAGAAGAAGAAAAAACAAAAGGGAATTTTGCCAATGTTTCAATTTTAAACCAAGGAGACTTTTTCCGCAGAGTAAATTCTTACGGAAATAAGCTGCAGTTAGTCAGCAGGGACCCGTTCTGAAAATTGAAAATATGAAGACATCTGAAAGTAAACATTAAACATTAATTTGCTTTTTGTGTCTCCCCTTCGTTAGAGTC
>NW_020438887.1:623365-636713 GCF_000699045.2 Agrilus planipennis
GAAAGAATAGGAGAACAGAGGACTCTATGGAAGTCAATAAAAAATAGGCGAGATAGGTTGGTAGGACACCTTCTCAGGCATGAAGGTCTAGTCAGAGACATATTAGAGGCAGAAACAGGAGTGAAGAAGGGTAGAGGTAGATTTAGATTAGATTACTGTTCGCACATAGTTAAGGATGTGGGATGTTCTAGTTTTATGGAAATGCAAAGATAAGCTCAGAATAGGAAGGAGTGGAGGTACGTGTCCAACCAGTCTTAGGACTGACGACCCTATGATGATGATGATGAAGTAAGAAGACCGAGGCTAAGAGTTACGCGTGGACAAGCTTTCCTAAACTTAAAGGGCTCCGCTAGATCCTTCCGGATCTCTGAAACTATGAATTCTGGTAGTTCATAACGTGTAGATCAAAGGTCTCAAAGGGCGCTAAGTCATACAATCTCATCTTTTTGAGAAGACCGAGGCCAAAAGTTATGCGTTAACAAGCTTTCCTAAACTTAAAGGATCCCGCTAGATCCTTCCGGATCTCTGAAACTATGGATTCTGGTAGTTTTTGACGTGTAGATCAAAGGTCGCAATGGGCGCTAAGTCATATAATTTTATCATTTTGAGAAGACCGGAGCTAAGAGTTATGCGTGAACAAACTTTCCTAAACTTAAAGTACCCTGCTAGATCCTTCCGGATCTCTAAAACTATGGATTCTGGCAGTTTTTGACGTGTAGATCAAAGATCTCAATGGGCGCTAAGTCATAAAATCCTCAAAGTTGCATTCTACTATAAGGACTTCCAGGTACAATTATAATTTTATCCTGTTCATCACGTGACCTGAACGAGAACGAACATTACTGATCCAAGAGCTTGCGTTTCGTTTTCACTGCACCTACTCTGTGTTTGTTAGAACAAAGATTGACATAGTGCACTTTCTTTCGACATGTTAAGACCCCCAACATTTATATTTGAGATCCTTACAATAACCCCTTTCGTTTGATATGTCATACGGTACAGTTTGCAAAACTTTTTTTTTTAATTTCCTATTGCCCCAAAATGACCCCTATGATCAAAATTAATTTATTTACGTGATGCGTCCGTGTTTGGGTCACAATAAAATGATATGTGTATTAAATTTCAAAGTATTCGGCCCATAATGCATGTGAAACAATTACTTGTGGTAAATCCTTGTCGAAATTATAGCGTCATTTCACTTATATGTTCGCGTACTATATATGTACATATAGTGTGTATGTTTAATCAACACATGAAAACATAGGCCCCCGCACACTACCAATATTATTGAGTGTGTGTGTCAATAAAAAGGGCGTTCAATATATCGAGAGCTTTTCAATAAAAAAAACTAATTTGGTTTAAAATTTATTGACGAGTCATCAATATTATTGACAACTGTCGACCGGACTGATATGCTGTGCAATATCTTATCAGTGTGGTGTGGTGATAATATAACTTACCACACTCGAAAGCAGTGGTATTAGTGAGAGAGTGGACCACAGGAGAGGACAGTGAATATAGGGAGCCCTGGGCTAGCTAACCCAACTTGGGGTCCTACATACGAGGGTGGATTGATAAGTTTCCGGCCTGACCAAGAAAAACAAGGTTTTTAAAAATTTTTTTTTTTTATTTCTCAACATAATCTCCTCCAAGGCTGATACATTTCTCATAGCGGTGTTCCAGTCTATTAATGCCATCTCTATAGACTGATTCGTCAAGCTCCTCAAAATAACCATTTACAGCTTCGATTACTTCTTCATTGTCCGCAAATCTCTTACCGCCAAGCCATTTTTTGAGATTAGGGAACAGAAAATAGTCACTCGGGGCTAGGTCTGGAGAGTAAGGAGGGTGCGGCATCAATTCAAACTTTAGATCGTTGATTTTAGCCGTCGCAACGATTGACGTGTGCGCTGGTGCGTTATCGTGATGAAACAAGATTTTTTTCTTCGCCAGATGAGGTCGTTTAATTTTCACCTCGTGGCTCAAACGTTGCAATAAGTCTGCGTAGTATTGACCAGTGATAGTATTACCCTTTGCAAGGTAATCAATGTATATAATACCTCTTGCATCCCAAAAAACAGTAGCCATAACCTTGTTCGCCGAAAAAATTGTTTTTGCCTTCTTTGGAGTTGGTTCCCCTGGTCCAATCCACTGTTTAGACTGTTCTTTGGTTTCAGGAGTGTAGTGGTGGACCCACGTTTCGTCAACGGTTACGAATCGACGCAAAAATTCGCTTGGATTACGCTTATACAATGACAAATTTGCGGTAGAAATGTTTTTTCGAATCAATTTTTGGTCGACTGTTAGCAAACGCGGCACCCATCTTGCACAGAGCTTTTCCATATGCAAATGTTGGTGCAAAATATGTTGCACACGTTCATATGACATCTTACAGGTCTCAGCTATCTCACGCACTTTCAATCTGCGGTCTCCCAGCACTATTTGATGAATTTTTTCGATCATATCTGGAGTTGTGACCTCAACGGGGCGTCCTGAGCGAGGCCCATCAGAGGTGCTCACACGACCCTTTTTAAACTCGGAAACCCACTGCTTAACGGTTGAATATGACGGGGAGGATGTCCCCAGTGTTGAGTCCATCTCTTTTTTAATTTCCTTCGGCGTTAACCCCTTCAAATAAAAGTATTTGATGACAGCACGATTTTCCTGCTTTTCCATTTTTACGAAAACCACAGAGGCGTCTTGTTCAGCGTGCTGTCAAACCTACACTAGCAAGGAGATCGGGCTGAAACTATAGCTACAAGCTATCCAAGGATGGTACTATAGAATGTCACCTCAAGGTAGGCCTAGTGGCGTCATCTCTTGGTTAGGCCGGAAACTTATCAATCCACCCTCGTATCATGCTAATTACTATTTTTTCAAAAAACTATATTTTCTTTAATGATAGGAAAAAAATATAGATCTGGTTCTGGTGGCCCAAAGGGTTCCTAAGATCATTAAATCCCAGTATTGCTTTAATAACAAAAAAAATTAATACATAATAGGAGAAGAAGATTAAATACAGTTAATTGGCTAATGCCAGGTGCGGACCTCAGTCAATTTAAACGTTAATTCTATTTGTGACTGAAAATACGTGCTGCAGTGTAATACAATATATATATATAAACAAATAATGTATTTTTTTCCGTTAAACGATGCATTACTAGAGTATTTTTAGAATATGTCGTGTACAATTTGTCATTTCTCAAGTTATTATTTGGGAAATTTTAACGTGTATGGTAAGGATAAAAATACTAAATATTTTTCTGATGGGTGAAATACAAGAAATGCCTATTTTTAAACGGAATGCTGCCAATGAGATGATTTATTAATAGAACGATGTAGGAGATTGGTTTACGATTGATTTTTGCTGAAATACATCGTAGCAGATAAGTATATGAAAACATTTTAATGAATTTTCCAAACGACTTTACGACGAATTTTGTATTAAATGACTCAGACAAACATATGTAAAGTCCTATGATTAAAAAAAGATTATACTTGTAATTGAAAAGAATGCATGATAGCTAGAGAGCAGATAGTATTCGAACATGACGTCATTATCAGGGACGTACTTAGGAAACATAAATTCAAACACATATGTGTCGCAACACCCGTTTGAAACTATGTACGGACTTTTTCAATGGGTTTGTTGAAGGGACACTCTCAAGACGATTCGGGTTTAACCCTCAAAGACCTTTTGAATTGAAACTTCTTTACGCACGGTAGGGTAAGTTCGTTTCATGAGAGTTGTTATGTAACGAAATCTTGCAACGCATTTCCCCCGCTGTCTGTCCCTATGTATGCTTAGATCTTTAAAACTACTCAACGGATTTTAATGCGGTTGTTTTTAATAGATAGAGTAATTCAAGAGGAAGGTTTATATGTATAATACATGCATAATATAGTAGAGAAACACTGATAATTTGAGAGGTTTGTAATGTGATGTAAATAAACACATTTTTTGCACTTACATTGCAAACGCTGGCTTAACCCTACGAGGTAGATCAAAATAATACACTACAGTATTGTACACCTTAAAAAGGTCTACAAAAAAGTCCGCGATGGTATATGTCTATCTCTTGGGGATAACCCACAATAACTATTTTTTAACCTTTACTTTTTACGAGAAATAATGGCTTATTTACGAAGCGATTTTAAGTAATACAGCATTAATCCTTATCCAGTTAAGTACTTTTAAATACACTGTGCATTTAATATAGATCAATATGGCCCTTTATTTTACTTAAATGAATATTTTCGAAGATATTACAGACTTAAAATGCAGGGACATAGCGGTTGCGGCGGTACCGGCCGGTTTGTATTGTCTAATGACAAAAAAGCTGCGATTGTTATATATAAAGATATTCTATAGTAAATTTACTATCAGCATTGCACCCGTGCGAAGCATAGTGTACAAATAATACCATTAAACCAATTCCTTAACCCCTATCCCGGTATGTTTGTGTGTTTGAAGAAATTTCACTTCAGTAGCTTGTTATATAATTACACGTTGTATTTTTTTTAATAGAACTGCTTCAGCGGGATTGGTGTTTGTTGTGTGAGGAAAACTGAAAACATTTTGGTTCGCGTTTCCTATTTCCTTTTACTATGTACTAAAAAACGGTACTTTTACTATCTAAACGTAAAATTCAATTTACCGGATGATGGATGTTACGGTAATTTTCCCCATCCGCCATTTACTGGACACCCAGCAGACACACGCACTCTAATATATAGATAAGAATTCATTTCACCCGTAAAAGCGTAAAATATCACATCAACTTTGATAATAATATTGAAAAACACAACAACAAGCAAACTAGGTGATGTGATGTGATGTTTTTCATAAAATCTTGTTCAAGCCAGATTTTGTTATCATGTAAGTACAAACGCCCAATTCTTTCTCGTATGTTTACAACTAAAGATACTAATTTAAAACGAGATGTTTTTCAAAGGCTTGAAAAATTATCAACAAATACAATAAATGAAAAAAAAAACATTAAATTAAATGCTCTTAATTATAATTTAATAACTTCTTCGCTAATACAATTTATTATAATTATGTAAACTAATAATTAGCTCTACAATCTAAAGATGCAACGGAGGGTAGTTTTGCTGGTACTGGGCACCTGAATACCCAACAGCAGAATCACTATAAAGCAACCGGTCAAGTGCAAATCGGACTTACGAACCGAGGGTTCTGTATAAACTTGTATTAGGTATGTTCGCCGACTCGGATGATTTTTTTCGCTTTTTCCGAATAAGTCTCCTAACAAAATTACTCCCCAAAATGTATATATATATTACCTTATTACAATGAAAAAAAGGGGGCGAGCGTATTATCAGTGTACTAGCGTAAGAAGTGAAACTTCTTTAGATTGTATATTATAGCAGTATTTTTTAAAAGAAATTTTATTTCGAGCGGACGAATGAGGTATATTGGTTTATTTTGTTAAAAACTTTTACGTTTGCAACTTACAAAACTGCAAAGACGAATTATAAAACAAACAAACAAACAAACACACATACATATGCAATACATATACAGTACATTTCTGACAATTTGTCGAAATGGCAATTTTCGGATTATCGATTATTACTAGTTGTAGAAGTTTACTTCTGAAGCCTATTAAAATGACTCCTTTTGGACATATCCACCAGGGATCACACGTGGGCGTGACGCTGTGACGTTACACTTTTTGGTTACATACCTGAGTGAATACGTCATTAATTATAAATGAACTCAAGAAATATTAATAGTTTCAANATAGGGTTAACGTTCAAAGCTCATACGAATTTTGTTGTCTACAGGAAAATACTTTTTTAGTAATTTATTTGAATAGTTTATACTTTCACAAACATTTTTGGAGGTCCAGTTGATCTCCCTCTATAGAATTTAATTTTCGAATCCTTAATATGTAATTAAAAATGTACGGTTTGGTTATATTTATTATTATTATTACTGTTTCTTTTCTTTTTTTCTCTTTAGTTGAATTATTACTCGGCACTGCCGAGCACCTGACATCATTGATCGGATCCGGGTACCCATTTCATGTCTAGTCCACGCATTATTTAGGTTTATTACCAGCTCTTATCCGCATGGATTTTGGATATAAACTTTAGTTAATTTTAGATCGAGAGGGTAAAGTTGTACTGTGTACCTATTCATGACTTTTGATTCCGCTAACTCAAGTAAACGCCAAATTTTGATTAAAAAAAAACATACAGATTAGAATCACGTAACAAAACTTATTTGTAGAAGTAATCTTCAAATACGTAGGTAGGTACTTTGAAACTACGATTAAAATTAAAATTAAAGAACATACGTCATTCACAGAAGTTTGATATTTTTTGAATAATAGCTCGTTCTAGTATACCTAATACATTTGAGATTTTTAAATTTATGTGTTTGTAATTTTTGCAAAATCCGCTTTTAGTGCGGCCCTATGTAACAGTCAGAATATGTTGTCAAAATATGATTCAAATCAACCCAATTGAGATATGTCAGTAAAAGCTTGCATTTTAAAATATCTACGAGTTAGTATATTTCACGAAAAACTTACCACATGTTTCCTTGCAATCTGTAAGACAGTCTTCCACGTGACGTCATGCAACAGTTTTGTTTGCGTGATGAACATTTTTTCTTTTGCCGACACCAGGCTGGTCATGCAATGATACGCGTCCTCCTCTAAAACAAAATTCTCAATTAAAAAAGTCCTGTCATTTATTAACTTAATGTCATCAGATAAAAATAAAAATGTGTGAAAGTACGTAAAAGGTACGTTTCACCGGTATGTTAATCATCTACATCTGTACACCTACATATAATACGTGTATAAAAACAATTGAAACACAATTTCCGTTTATGCGGGCTTCTCTTCGCAACGAAGGCATTTGCAATTTTCATTAAGAGGAAACACGGACGCAAAACGTTAGCAGGTTTTAAACGTACAGCGAGCGTTGATGTTTTCAAAATGAAAACATATATGTACTCTCATAAATTCCCAAAATACACCCATTGGGCGAAATGGAATAAACGAGGAGCGAACACTATCTTTATGGTGTGATTTGAAACCTAGAACCATAAGTTATTTTTATGAGGCATATATATGATCGCTAACTTTTGAGTATAACCGGGGTATTCTCACCCAGTTCTCCACATTAACATCTACAGAAAATTTTAGGAATCTGTACATTTAATATTAAGGTGCGTATACATTTCGGCACGATCACGTTCGAACAAAGTCTGCCGAGGTAACAAACGTGACAGTCATCCAGCTATGTTCCCCATTTTATTTGATTTCATAATCATGACGACGATTGTTCATGATTGAATGCCGTCCACATTAATCCCACATTAATTTGTAGTACCGACTCAACACGGATGGATTTCGAACAACCTTCGGACAGACCTCGAACGTGTTCGTCGTTCGTGCTCGGACGTATGAACGCACCTTTATAAACACACATAAATTTCTGTCAGTTCTTTTTGTTTTGATGTTGTTTATTTTGTTCTACATTACAAACATTTAATATTCGGTACCAGTTTAAATGTTCCACCCTATATATATAAGAAGGTATATGTACGTTGTGTTGACTCCTTTTATTCACTTTATGCCGCGTTGAACAGACGCGCTAACGATAAGTGATAAAAGTGTTTCTATTTCTAAATTTATCGATCTTTTAATTATACAAACCTACATTCGCATAGCAGCATTTGTAATTATTTATATGGAACGAAATGGATATCTAACGAGAACCGCTCGAGAAGGAGATACAACTTTTAATTCGTCCGACTAAGAATTAATAAATTTGCAAAAGGCACGAATACAATTATCTTTTTTTTTATTATTAAAAGAAAAATAGTCGTTAATTTTTGTGAAGAGGTCATCACTATTAGCTTCAGAAGTAGTCGGGAAATAAATATGAATGTCAAAAATTAACTTATTTCTTATAAACTTTTCTTTAACATTGCGGATATTTTACTTGTTTTACTTACATAAATTTTACGCATCCTGTATGTTAAGTTCATATTTAAGTTTACCTCGTGAGGTCATAGGTACCGTTACATTTATGTACACACGTATAACAAATAACAAATACTCTATAAATAAATATGATCAGTACATGTTAAGTGTCTGGGGTTTACGGTTTACTTAAATGTTGCTATTATACTGTACAGTGTACACAATGCATACGTGCGGGTTTTTATTATGGTTTTGCGCTTTTAATTTATCGGAAGTTCAGAGATCTGTTTTATGCGAGAAAACGGCAAGTAAAATAAACAGAATTCATCGATATTCTCTACTTTTGTAAGCGCAAATTTCCTTTTAAGAATAGGAGTCAATGTATCAAAAGAGCTTTGAACAGTGGCGGCTGCTACACTAGAGCCGGGCAAACTTTAACTTCGCAGGATCCGCTACATGAGGTTAGTTTGAGTCACTCCATACCCTTCTATAAGTACGAGAGAGTAAGCAGAAATAAATAATTTTGTTTTGTCTTTTTCTTCTCCCTTCCACTCCCATATCAAGCCCCTTCATCCCGTAGACGAGCGAAGCCACTCTCGCAACTTAAATAATAAATACCTACGAAAATTTTCGTTACTACGTTCGCAAAACTATTGGGTTTGGCTATGGAAGAGGGGACTCATCTACGAAATGGAAGGGATAAGAAAAGGAAAGAATCATCTCACTCGCACTCGCAGGATCAATGAGGAGCTACTTGGTTAACCTTGAGGATCACTCGGGATGCAAAAGATCCGAGTTTGCCCGGCTCTGTGCTACACGACGTCATATCAAAACGCACATTAGAAAAGGCAAACATATTTTTACCACATACCCCTAGCGAAACGTGCGACATTTCTCTCTGATTCAAGGACGAAAGTGCAAAAGTACCAACTTCAGCTTACGGAAAAATCGTACTTTTAGGGCAGGGGTATGGATGTCGTTAGACGTCCGGTATGAACGAAATTTCTTAAGCTATTTGACAAATATTGATTATTTTTGTACTACTACTCATAAATTTCGAAACGGAACTGTTGGATTCGAAGGAGAGAGATGTCCACTAACACGTTCAATTTTTGCCAGTATTAGCAGGCAGGTCTGGGATATTTCCCCTAGAGCTAGCTTAGAAAAAAGGAATTTTAATTTAATTTTTGGGTCAACTTAGGCAGAATGTAACACAATTAATAATTATTATAGTTCCCATCATAAGTTTTGTTAAAAGCTCAAAACTAAGTTTTCAATACTTGTGAATAATTATAGAAAAAAAGGTTTTCCTTTTCCGCCATAAGAATTTCTGCAGAAATTCAAGAAAATTTCGGTAAAAAAACTGGAGTACAAAAAAAATTCATCCGATAACGCTGATTTTTGCTGAGTAGCTCCCTGGTACGTCGTATAATATGAACTTTGGAAAAAAAGTACGGCAGCTCGCCCTTACTGGCAATTCTTGGCCTTCGCCTTTGGCTCTGGTGGCAATTCACACCCGGGGAGGAACGCTGCACTTTTTTCCTTGGTGCGTAATATATTATTCATTTTAATATACTACCGATATCAAGTTAACCTGACAAAGTGATATTTCACATTTTTAAAAGCCTCGAGCTGATCAGCGAAAAACGATCGGAAATCAGTCAACGTGGCAGTCACTCTCAGAAATGAAATATTGTAGAAAAATACTGACAAATTAGAGACAAATTATGGTCCTCACAGTATGTTATAGGGCAGGGCTGTCCAACTAGCGGCCAAATTATTTTTACGGCCCGCGAGTACATTTCACTATGAATAAATTTATGTTACTAAAGTAATATTATTGAGATTGTTGCTAAACAATTACGGCCACAATGTCATCATTAAAAAATTACGAATATTTTAGAGTTTTATCTTTAGTATAAATAAAATATTTTTTTGCTGTTCTATAGAGATTACGAAAGGGTATGCAAACTATTTTCATCACATTTCAGGCAAATTAACATAAACTGACTACATTTATGAATTTTCTTGGCCCCCGAAATGTTTGAAGAAAATATGGCCCGCGGACAGCGCTGTTATAGGGCATTTTAGAAATTAAAAGTACAAATTCGTCATACTTGGTTTAGTAATACACAAGTTTCCGTAACTCTCTACTCGTTTTCTTTAAATAATAAAGCATTAATCTGAAACGTTTTGTTTTTGTTCCTTTGAGTTATTATGTTTTTGCAAACATACAAGAAGTCCAATACGCAGAATTTGAACTACATATTATGTAGAAAATGTACAATTCCAATTAATATTAACGTGTGTTGATTTTTGTTATTACCACTATAATCTTAACAATTGGAAAACATGAAACTTATGGTGTGGTGTACAATAAACATACACAATTTAATTATAACAAGTAAAATCATAATATGTACATACTCAGAAGGCATGACTGTTGTTTGTATAAAAAATCTCGAAAACCTATTTTTACTAAGCCTCATTTGAGTGAAACCAGAAGTATTTAGGGCAACTGATGTAGGAAAAACAAAAAAATCAAAGGGAGTACTTTTAAACTTATCTAAATAAACACTTAAATTCCGCAAGAAGTTTAGGCTTAGAGTACTCGCCAATTTGTAGTTGCAGCAATGATTGGTCTGAATTGTTGTGGAAATGTACTCACATGGTTACATGCGAAACTGACGTGCTACTACTTACAACTAATACAGTAGAATTCGTTTATTATGACTCCGTCTATATTGACCAACCGCTTAATATGAACTAATTGCAGCGTTAAGTTTGGTTTTCATATTAAATTCTCTATAGGAAAGTTTGGATATAACGACTCCGTTTAAAATGACATATCGTTTATTATGAGTGATTCTCAAGCAATCATATCCGGCTGTAGTGACCCTAATGATTAATAATAACATTTTCGCTCATTTTTCTGACCCTTCTTATGCATATTCATATCACAATTCATCAATAAATACACACAATTTGTAGTTTTTTATCTATTAAACTAAATATCTAACCAAAACAGAAAGTTGTTTATTTTCTAACATTATGCTTTGTATGACGCTCGCTTAGTATGATGTGTTTGTTAATTCCCTTCGATGTCATTATAAGCGGATTCTACTGTACTTGTTTCTATCTTGAATGGAATAACATAATTCAGTTGTACCTCATCCAGAAAATTTTTGGAATATATGTTTCTGTTTAAGGACTTATTATCGCATTTTTAGAAAATTATGGATATCTAGGTTTATTTCCTTGATTAAATGTATATTGTGACTGAACTAGCAACAGTTTGGACTTATGTAGTATTTAGTTACATAATTCGTTATGTTTTTGAAAATAATCGCACCGATCTATTATAGTTACGGATTAATGTACGATTAATTGGCGTATCTAAAGACATCTATATCGCGATTTTGCAATTATTTGTGTCTTGTTGTACTTTCGCTACGGTCAATTGTCTTTGTATTAACGTTGCGTTTAGTTGAGATCGATTTGAACACTAATTTCTCCTGTAGGAATGCATGTATACACATACATACTTAGATACAAGTAACAAAACTTTACACTAGAGACTGCCATAATAATATTAGTGAAACTTTTCCGGTAGCAATTCAGGTTTGCTTACTATAAAACTAAAATTGCGGAGTTGTTACGTATAAAAATTATAGTAGCATACGTCTAATATGTACAATAAATAAAATGCAAAAAGTATGCCACTGTTACGAACAGGATAGTGTTTTGCTTGGTTGTTGTTGTATGCTAAAATAGTAATTCGTTTTTCTCGTTTGTTTAACGAACCGTGGACGTTTGTAAAGAGAAATTTTGCAAAGAAATACTGAAAGGAGGTCGGTCGTCAGCAGTTTTGCCATGCAGATGCATTAGTTGTAGATATTTTTCGGATTTTTTTACAAAAAGGAAAAAGATGCAACAGTTACAACGTAGAAATCGGACAATGGGACAACGGAAAGAAGTGACTTGTTGTACAGAATGAGTTATAGTTTCTCTTAATCATTAACGAAATAATCTAAAATTAACTAATATCGGAGAGACAGAACTCTCTTTCCGGAACAATATCCCTATGGTATCTTTTTTATTTAATATATTTATGTAGGAGATAATAACTGCACAATATGCACCGTTTAGTACGACATCTTCCTGATGTTCAACGATCCTATCTTCCGGGTGTTGTACTGGCAATCTGGTTGTAATAACCGTCATTACTCAATGATAATCAAAGGCCAACGGTTCGTATACGCTTAATTACAGATATAATGGACAATTTGTGTAACTGAAAATTAAAATAGCGACTGTACAAGTCAATTTTGCCTAGGCGACGAGGGCGACTGCTACAGCAGTTTGATTGCCATCTGGAACAATCCGCCAACGAGAATAAAAGTGGAAATTCTGATGGGCATTACTATTATCAGTAATCATTTGTTTTGATAGTTGTTTTCCAACTACAAAGATTGTCCTTTACTACATGTTTTCGTTTAGTTTATCAGGATGCGTCTTTTTATAATTATTAAATTAGTCAAACGCTTTCGCTAAAGTTTGAAATGAAGTTCGAACTGTTCAAGTTCTTCTAATGCAACCCATTGTTAAGCGTTTATACGAAATAACAAAACATGTGTGAAAAACGAATATCTTCTAGTTCATGTGGAACAAATACAATAGCACTTGTATCTTTTTCCCATTGTTTTGCTCCAAGGTTAAGGTGGATTTTGTGAATCTTTTTTTTATTATCATCTAATTAGAAACAAATTTAGTTTTGAAAACACCAAGCTACAAATATGCGTGTGTGTCTGGATGTACTATATTCGAAGGTTACAGTTAATTGCACTTTTTTCTTTCAAATAAGATTGACTGACGCTATTGGTGTTGAAATTAAGGTCACATTCTTATATAGACCAAGCGTTTAAGCGAAAATGAGACTCAGGTGTATGTTTTTTTTTTGTTAATGCGATGTACCTTGCCTAATTCTATCTCAAGAACACGATTTTGTATTTTATCTAACCAATAAGATTAAAAGCTCTCTCTTTTTTATTATATTCAAAACTATTTAGAGCTTTAGAATCCCACAGTTACATTAAAAAGAAAGTGAAGTTATAATAACAGACAAAAAGTTCGTAGCCCATAGCTATTATAATATTATAATCGCTTAATTATAAATTCATATTTTTCTAATTAACACTTTTACTTTATCTTATTGTTTACTATGTTTTAAATGAATAGTAAAAGTGTGATATGCATATATACAGCGGACAATGCAATTTTTGTTCACATTTATTATTGTGTTCACAGGAACGACTTTAAATACACTTATTGTGTGCATATTTTCGCTTTAGTCTTTAGGCACTAATATTAATTATTTTGTC
>NW_020438887.1:638564-649431 GCF_000699045.2 Agrilus planipennis
TACGTTGAAATTTAAATAGCAATGTAGAATGTTTGAACTTATTAACAAATAAATATTATTAAAATTCAAATACTTTTTATAAAGTAACGCAGTCCATGGTACATAACTCTTCCTTTCAAATTACTATTTAATTACTCGTCTGAAACTACGTGATTGACTTCACTTTTTTGCGTGTGACCTAAACTTTCATATATTTGAATAATCTCTGCCGAATGGACAGTTTTCAATCTAGGCGACGGAAACATTAAAGTTTCTGTATGTCTAATGTAATTTCACAATAGTTTTTTGATGTAGGTACATTCATTTTATTGAAAATTGAGGTTGTTTTTTCGAATTCTTAATGACTAAAAATATGTGGTAGTTGGTTAGAATAATATCGGTTATAGCGACAACTCTGATATAATGTAAGCTTACAATAGTTCTGCAAAAACCATGCAAACCAACAACCCTTAAAATCTAGGCAATAATAATAACAACCTCGGATATAACGTCATATTTTTATTGCTACAAATCCCCGAAACGGTAATATAATAGTCGGTATTTTAGCCTATAGACATCCTGGTCGAAAAAAATACTGTACTATGATTACCACCGTATTTTTTTCGCTGTGGTTGAATTATGCTCCCTTCTATTATCCGCCACCGATCCGATTTTAAGAAAAGTCGCGGATCCAAATGGGGTAACCCTATATCAAATTTGGATTATAAATATTAAAGAAGAAAAATCATACAACCATATAGGTGCAACGGTCCGGGCCACAATGGATGCAAATATTTTTAATAATACTGTTACATAACAGTTTTAGGGGAGATACAGTTGTATCTGTAGTTGTTACGGGCCTGTAACGAATAATTATGAATTTTGCCAAAAAGTAGCTACTTATAAATTTAGAAAGACCGATTTCGAAGAAGAAAAAACCAAACAAAACAAATTTTACATTTTTTTATGATTAGTAGATTTTTACCCACAGGTTGTTAATTATAATTAATTCTAATAATCTTTTATCAATTGAAAAAAATCACTCGGTACAGCAATTTTACTTTAAATTTACTACTAACAGAAGTCGATCCATTCCGTAAATTGCACGACGAGCCCCAGAAAGAACACATTCTAATGTAAATTATCTACAAATGCTTCGAGTTTCCTGTAAATCTGGGTCAACTGGAAAAGTGGAAACTGTAGCAACACCAGTAGGAGCATCTGTGTTATAAGTGTTAAGTGTATTCGAAATTCCGTAATCAATAAATCATACTATACTATAAAAAGTTTGAATACTTTTCAAAAGACTACATAAAATCAATAAGTTACGAACAGGATTACAGGGTGATCCACGAAAGAGTTAATGGGAAGTACCTAGGACAACTGTACAGAGGTCATAGACCTATTTCAAAATAGGATCATTCAGCTACCGATGCCTTGAAATTTAAAGAGACAGTGTTAAATATGAAAACTAAATTGCTTTTTTGTATGTGTATGCCTTTTTAGGGTGGGAAACTGGAACCTATAAATAGTTACTTTTGCAATATATTTTATAGCACGTAATCCCCTGAAGACCAATTAAATTAAAAGTCCAAATATTGTTTTTGAATCCTGCAGGGGCAGCTAGCGTATAAATACCGAATTTTTAAAGAGTACTGTGCTGTTTCTCTATGACAAGTTAACAAATACGAGGGTGGATTGATAAGTTTCCGGCCTGACCAAGAAAAACAAGGTTTTTAAAAATTTTTTTTTTTTATTTCTCAACATAATCTCCTCCAAGGCTGATACATTTCTCATAGCGGTGTTCCAGTCTATTAATGCCATCTCTATAGACTGATTCGTCAAGCTCCTCAAAATAACCATTTACAGCTTCGATTACTTCTTCATTGNTATCCAAGGATGGTACTATAGAATGTCACCTCAAGGTAGGCCTAGTGGCGTCATCTCTTGGTTAGGCCGGAAACTTATCAATCCACCCTCGTAGCTTATAAATCTGAATAGGAGCGACTGTAGAGATTTAAATGATGAAACAAAAAAATTACTAGAGAATAGAGATTGCTGCAAGTATAGGTACCCATTTTAACGTCAAAAACTGAATGATGCTATTCTAAAGAATCGAGAACTTAACAGTTTTAACTATTGAAAAATAATAAAATGACATATCGTCTATTATGACTGATTCTCAAGAAATCATATCCGGCTATAGTGACCCAAATGATTAATAATAACATTTTCGCTAATTTTTCTGACCCTTCTTATGTATATTAATATTACAGTTTTAAGACTGGTTGGACACGCACCACCATTCATTCCTATCCTGAACTAATCTTCGCATTTCCCTAAAACGATACTCTTTCTGATGCCTCTTCATTTCTAACCTTCNACCCATTTTAACGTCAAAAACTGAATGATGCTTTTCTAAAGAATCGAGAACTTAACAGTTTTAACTATTGAAAAATAATTCCAAGAGAAAATTCAAAAAATGAAGACTAAATATCTGTAAAATGTATACCTCTCGATGACCTTTGATACTCCAAAGGCTTTGATCTACTTTTAATACTTAACATCAGTAATTAACTGGCATGGTCGGAGATAATAAATGCACATAGACAAATTGTTTCTTAGTTTAGTCCAACTTTGGTCATTCTTATTGACAATTATATAACATCGGTGAGAATTTCTTATGCCAGATTTGTACATTGTAAACAAAAACACATTGGTGTACACATGTTTTGGTTTGTGACACCGGCAACAACAAATAAATCATTCGCCAATAGTAAATAAATCGAAGTAAAGAAAAGTACATTAAACCGCGATAAAAAATCTGAAGCATTCGGTCTCGAGATCAAAAAAAATTGTTATGCAACGCATTCATGTTAAACATCACGTATGACAAATGCTACCGATAAATAAAGAGGAATATGTATTTGCTTTCCATCGCATAAATAATATTTCTGGTGTGAGAAGCCGGTTGGAGTTGCAAGAGTTATTAAAACAACCTCTAGATAATACATAATGTTTTTGTTGTGTTTTACAGTATAACCTGATAGGTTTTCTGTTTTATATTTTCTTATAATTCATAAAAATTTTCAAAAATATTCGATCCACACATAAAGTTACATGGCGACCCCTGCTATAGGAAATTATGACAGACAGACTATAGTGATACAAATTGTATTAGAATTTCTGATTAAATGTATTGTGCTTATGTATGTAAACAATCTGGGTTCACTATTCAAATTCGTTAAGATTTTGGCAATCACTTCACAAATGATTTCAAGAATTTCGAATTCAATTCAATGTTATATTATATAAATGACCTAAAACTCCCAGTTGTAAATATAAACGTACTTCGGGATTTAAAAGGAACTCTATGTATAGTACATAAATATTAGCCATCAGTGGGATTTCAAACACTTTTTTTATAATTAATAGATTGTTTATATTCCAATAAAGTAAATATACAAATAACGTTTTGAAAATTTTGAAATATGGCTACCACAATACACGGAAAATATCGTTTGAAGTTACATTTACTTGCCGTTTAAGAAGTTTACAATATTTTTGTAGCAACAAATTTTTGTCAATGTTCGCAATGAATCAGAAGCCAAAATTTTCTCAACTTGGCATTTGCGCGGTCAGTGGTATTTTTAGTACGTATTATATTTAGAGTTATTGGAATCGCTCTAACACATACTCCTGTTGATACGTGCGCACAACGTACACATAAACAAAACTCTCTAATCACATTCACACACGCATACACATACAACAATTATTGGTTAATGCGATCCATAATCGATTACCAATATCAAACGGTAACATCCATTGATATCAAACTGAGTAAGGCTTTATAGTTTATAGCGATAAAACATTCCTAACTCGAAATTCGACTTAACAAAAAAACAAATTTTTGCTTCACCGCCAAATGTTTAAATTTTTGTTTCAAAGGTATCTACCGTTTCTACACCATCATCATCATCATCATAAGGTCGTCAGTACTAAAACTGGTTGGACACGCACCTTAACTATTCCCTATCCTGCGCTAATCTTCGCTTTTCCCTAAAGCTAGATCAACCCATATCCTTAACTATTTGCGAACACTAATCTAATCTACCCTTCCTGACTTCCATTTCTGCCTCTAATATGTCTCTGACTAGGCCTTCATGCCTGAGAAAGTGTCCTACTAACTTAACTCGCCTTACTCTTTCTAATACCTCTTCATTTCTAACCTTCTATATCCACCATATCATAATTTCATAATTCGCCTGTAATACCACGCTTTGAACGCTTCCAAACTTTTCTTTTCCGCCGCGCCCACCGCACCCGTAAAGCGCCGTGCTCCAAACATACACCTTTAACAATCTTTTTCGAATTTCTAAATTAACCGTTTGCGAGTACAGAAGTGACTTCATTTTATTGAAGGCGACTCGACCCTGCGCTATCCTCTGCTTTATATCCCTACTACTCCCTCCGTCCTGATTTATCTGACTTCCTAATAGATACCTACGTATTATATTAATTACTGTTGTTGAGCCTAACTCTAATAATCCTTACACAACCTCAGATCACGATGTCAAATAATTTACATAAGTAGCTACATCGCGTTCGTGTTGTCTTTTCCTACCGAAGGGTAATGATCCTAATTTAAACTTTTTTCTGTTTCTAGTACCACAAGTTGACTGTACATATATAATAATAAAAATTGTTAAAAAATTAGTTTCAATTAAAAAAAAAAATTGTGGTGATTACGTTGTGGTGTCTACGTATGTTCCAAACATAATCGAAATTTATTAACAATGGCGATTGGTATGTAGGGTCACAAGACGTTTGCGCCCGTTCCTATTTTTCCATTTTTCAAAAAGTACAACTAATTAAAGAAAAGAAAAAAAAACTTTCAACAAATTATTTGTTGAGACGAATACCTTTGATTGAGAAAGAAACAAGCTCAACAGTCTTGTATTCCATTTTTTTTTTGCTGTGGCACTAAAAATACGTGTAAGTTAAGAAAACAAGACAATAGTCGGCACAATGCCAATATTTTGACCGTATACTTTTATCGAACGTTACCCCAAGTTGGAAACAACAACTAGAAAAGTAAAAATAAGTAACAAACTTACAAATAGTTTCGACTCTGTGAATCGATGAATGGCTGACATCATCTTACACTAATTCGCAGGTAATTTTTGTAAACGTTCCGGTTAGGATTACTAATCGGAACATTTCTAAAAGACAGGAAGTACTATGAATACATACCTATGTAAATGTTATATGAAATAGACTCGAATTTCCGAGAAATATGTTACTTAGTAACACAGCTATTAAGATGTTAAATATACTACAAAATGTAAGGATAGAGATAAAAAACTGATACATAGTTTGTATAAAGAGCAACAGGCAGTTATAGAGATGGGGCTGCAAAGTAGACTTGCCACCTTTTAATCTATACATCGAAGACGCGATCAACTTCATTAAAGACAGTGCAACTGTAGGGATAAATATACAGGGGCAAAAGATCAGTATGCTTAGATTTGCAGATGATATAGCAGTACAGGCATCTATCANAATAACATTTTCGCTAATTTTTCTGACCCTTCTTATGTATATTAATATTACAGTTTTAAGACTGGTTGGACACGCACCACCATTCATTCCTATCCTGAACTAATCTTCGCATTTCCCTAAAACGATACTCTTTCTGATGCCTCTTCATTTCTAACCTTCCCTAACCTTTTCTTTTCCGCAGCGCCCACCGTTTATGGTTCACACCCGTACAGCGCTGCTTTCCAAACATACATCTTTAACAACCTTTTTCGAACTTCTAAATTAACCGTTCGCGAGCATAGAAGTGACTTCTTTTTATTAAAGGTGACCCGATCCTGCGCTATCCTCTGCTTTATATCCTTACTATAACTAAAATCGGCCACTTCTTTTCATTCTTCGTCTCCTATTTTTATATTCGCCCTTTCCCTACTTTTTCTTCTTTCCCTTGCATCCCCATATTTTTGTTTTACTTTCTTTTATTTTCATACAGTACTGTTGTACCAAACTGTTGCGCAACTAAAAATTGCAGGTGGACTCTAGGCCTTAGATATGCTGAGCATGTTTACAATTGTGTATCTATGTAGATAATTGCACCTGACGATGACTTATTCATTAATCACATTCATTACAATCACCTTATTCCTAGTACACAATACAATGAACTCAGTTTCTCAATGTTACGAGAAGTAAAATTCTATCTTCGGTGTAAGCTATTGCAAAACATTGCCACAGATATTGCAATCGCTTAAAAATACACTACGTAAAGCTTTTACATGATATTTATTAAAACAATGTGATGGCGACTTTTTATACTTAATTACACAAAATAGCCTCGTGTACACATGGAAATATCGGACTGTTGATTGAATTTTCCCTTCTTTCAAGGATAAGAGCCAAAATGGGGACCAAAAAAAAACACTTCACTATCAACCGGCGTTTCGCTTTCTAGTATAAATTGTAAGTTGTCGATTCTGTGTAGAATATTATAAATTATTATCACTCTGGTAAACAACGAAGAACTTATGAGAATGATAAAACGTGTTTGAAATAATACGTGATCATTTCCGTGTTTTTCAACCTTAAAATTATTTATCATCGGTATCTAATGAAACAATGAAACAAAATTTAAGTTATAATTTGATATGTCCCCGTTCATAATTACATTGTTTCAAATACTACAACCTTTTGCACGTATACTAAGTGCTGGTCTACACTGTGCGTACTCAGCAGTGCGTTTGGACGGAACCGCTTTTGCTTAAATAAAAACAAGCATCTATAGTCAGGACGTTCAAAATTGGCATAGTTCACAATAAAAGTATCGCGTTTACCATCTTTCAATTTACTAATTAGACTAGAGCGGTTGCTAACAGAACGCCTAATTTTACTTACGACAAACGTTGTAGGGAATATCGTAAACATAGAATAGAGATGTCAGGTAGGAATTGCAGCGGACACTAATAAAGAAAAAGGAATAACATTAAACCAATTAATGAGTAACAGAAAGAGATGTAGACAAGCAGAATTTAAATATGTTGCCAGCATCGCACTTTAAAGAAAGTTCAACATTTCAATGTTCAAAACGCTGCAAATGACTACAGTCCCAAGTGGAAACAAGAAAGAAGATACGTCCATTCTCAACGACGTTTTATTCATTGCGGACTTTGCCAATTTTGATCGTTCTAATGAATTGCAAAATCCTGCATCACCACAGTTCATGCATTCATTTCTCTATGCCCAACTTACTGCAATAGCATGCATTAATTGTGTTGAAGTTTCACTAATGTAAACGCTCATATATAAGGTCCTTACTTAGGCCTACTATCAAACTTTTATGGCAACAGTGACCGCGTAACTTCATACATGAAACAGCCAGAATATAGGCCTTAGCGATGTGGTGCTGGTGGCATGGGACGCACGATTTCTTTAAAACATCCCGGTGAAAACGCACAGTGTAGACC
The DNA here is from genome assembly GCF_000699045.2 of Agrilus planipennis. Lineage (NCBI taxonomy): Eukaryota > Metazoa > Arthropoda > Insecta > Coleoptera > Buprestidae > Agrilus > Agrilus planipennis. The sequence continues at coordinate 646,046 of NW_020438887.1, forward strand.
AGCACTAACTTTAAGTAGTTGAACAAGAGTTTAAGCACGAGTTTTATGAGTCATTATAAATTACAATAGTTTACATACTTCATTCAAACTTGCCAGACAATAAGAATCTTCTATGTACATTGTACACCGTACACCTAATAATAACCTCGACAAAGAATGAATTACAACATTGTGTAATGAACTTATGTACAATAACGTACATGCATTCATACATACAAAGGTAAATGCACGAATGCTTACCTTAACCGTGAGTAAGAACATACAGACCTTAGACATTACAAATTCATGTGGAGGTAGGCAGGTAAACTTTTTGTGCTTGATCATAAAATGTTTGTTGTGAAATTTAATGCAACTATTGTATGTACATACACAGGTACACATGATACGAAATTAAAAAATACTTATTATTGAAATTAGGTACTGTTCCTTTTCTACAAAGTGAAGATATATGCGGTCAAACAGTTATTATAGCAAAAGAAACAGTGAAATCCGCTTATAATTGATGTACCCGATAGCGATTTTACCGAGTACCGGATAAGCGGGAACCAGGCATTAGCTGTGCCGAGTACTCGGCGGGCTCTCCGGTAAATATTACCCTCACCAATGTTACAAACCACATTACGTCCCATTTAAACACTTAACCAATCAAATTTTAATTCTTGCTTGTCGGATTATTTTCAACGAGAGGGTTGACTAAAAGTCGATCTACAAGGTGACAAAATCATACTAATAAGTTATCGTTAATCAAAACCTGATAAGCAACAAGCCAACAGTAACAGTTCGGCTATACTAGTATTTTTGTTCATAAGGAAAAGTAAACACAAAAACTATATTGAAATAACAAATAATTTAGTACCTATAATAATTGACAAATAATACAAATTAGGATTAACGACCTATCCCACTACAATCTTAATTACCAATTTTCATTATGTAGGTCTTTTGTTATACTTAATTGGTGGTGTTTGCCTCTTCTTTTTTTTTCTGGTAAAATTACTCGACACTGCTAAGTATTCGGCGTTATTTCCGGTACCCGGCCGGATGCAAATCGGATAACCGCTCTATCAGTACTTATGATACACAACATCACCGGTCCGAATGAAGTAACGAAATATTGAATTCCCTGACTATTACCTCTCTCCTTATTAAAATAAAATTCCTTGATATGAAAAGGTCATTTAAGGTTTTTACAATCACATTTCTGTTAATAACAACCCGTTATATTTAATACTAATATATGTATAGTTATAATAATTCTATTTCGTGGTAAATATTCAAAAGATCTTGTGTGTTAAGAAGCTAATCTCGTCCGTATTCGTATCCAGATCCGTATAAGAAATAAAAAATATCTGAATATTCATATTGACGAAGATATACCGTTGGGTAGAATTACACATTAAGAACTTTAAATTTAAAATTTGCAGAACCATCCAACTGAATATGCTTCGACAAGACCAAAAATACATCTTTGTATTATCACTAAAATAAGTGAAATTTTCTAAGATTTTTCTCTGTTCTTATCAAATACATCACACTGGACACTTTCCGCCCCGAACACATTTCTTTGCGGACCTACATTAATTGTTTTCTTTTCGATTTAATACATTTTCAAATTTTTCGAATAGTGATAACTGTGATAGCTTGTCATATACATATACATTTCATAAAATTTCTGTTACTTTTTTGATATTAAAACTTTTTTCGATAATTAAAAGTAGTACTTACTCGAAATGTTCATGTATTTGCACCAAAATTTCCTGACTTCGACGCCCTGATAAGAATGTTATAAAGAAGATAGGATGAATAATAACACCAATTTTAGATTTTTATTTGCGAGTCGGGTGAAAGTACGCTGGCTATAATATTTTAAGAGCCTGCTGGTAAGCTAATGTAAAGAAATGTTTATGGCCGTTCGAGCACATAATTCCGTGCGTAAAGAACACACTCCTTCTGATAACATTAAAAGATGCAAAGCTTCCATTTGCCAACGATAATAAATACACCAGCAAATATCAGCTTTATACATATACGTTGCTTTATCCTAACATAAATTCGTCTAAAAATAATAAAAACGTGTAGAGTAATAAATTGAAATTTTTCGAATTGCCTTCGAATATTTCTATCAATTAGATTTTTTGCTTGGTTATTTTTTTGTAAATTTTGAGGCCCCAAGACACGAAAAATACGTTGAAATTTAAACAGCAATGTAGAATGTTTGAACTTATTAACAAATAAATATTATTAAAATTCAAATACTTTTTATAAAGTAACGCACAGTCCATGGTACATAACTCTTCCTTTCAAATTACTATTTAATTACTCGTCTGAAACTACGTGATTGACTTCACTTTTTTGCGTATGACCTAAACTTTCATATATTTGAATAATCTCTGCGGAATGGACAGTTTTCAATCTAGGCGACGGAAACATTAAAGTTTCTGTATGTCTAATGTAATTTCACAATAGTTTTTTGATGTACATTCATTTTATTGAAAATTGAGGCTGTTTTTTCGAATTCTTAATGACTAAAAATATGTGGTAGTTGGTTAGAATAATATCGGTTATAGCAACAACTCTGATATAATGTAAGCTTACAATAGTTCTGCAAAACCATGCAAACCAACAACCCTTAAAATCTAGGCAATAATAATAACAACCTCGGATATAACGTCATATTTTTATTGCTACAAATCCCCGAAACGGTAATATAATAGTCGGTATTTTAGCCTATAGACATCCTGGTCGAAAAAAATACTGTACTATGATTACCACCGTATTTTTTTCGCTGTGGTTGAATTATGCTCCCTTCTATTATCCGCCACCGATCCGATTTTAAGAAAAGTCGCGGATCCAAATGGGGTAACCCTATATCAAATTTGGATTATAAATATTAAAGAAGAAAAATCATACAACCATATAGGTGCAACGGTCCGGGCCACAATGGATGCAAATATTTTTAATAATACTGTTACATAACAGTTTTAGGGGAGATACAGTTGTATCTGTAGTTGTTACGGGCCTGTAACGAATAATTATGAATTTTGCCAAAAAGTAGCTACTTATAAATTTAGAAAGACCGATTTCGAAGAAGAAAAAACCAAACAAAACAAATTTTACATTTTTTTATGATTAGTAGATTTTTACCCACAGGTTGTTAATTATAATTAATTCTAATAATCTTTTATCAATTGAAAAAAATCACTCGGTACAGCAATTTTACTTTAAATTTACTACTAACAGAAGTCGATCCATTCCGTAAATTGCACGACGAGCCCCAGAAAGAACACATTCTAATGTAAATTATCTACAAATGCTTCGAGTTTCCTGTAAATCTGGGTCAACTGGAAAAGTGGAAACTGTAGCAACACCAGTAGGAGCATCTGTGT
>NW_020438887.1:650821-667254 GCF_000699045.2 Agrilus planipennis
TATAACCTGATAGGTTTTCTGTTTTATATTTTCTTATAATTCATAAAAATTTTCAAAAATATTCGATCCACACATAAAGTTACATGGCGACCCCTGCTATAGGAAATTATGACAGACAGACTATAGTGATACAAATTGTATTAGAATTTCTGATTAAATGTATTGTGCTTATGTATGTAAACAATCTGGGTTCACTATTCAAATTCGTTAAGATTTTGGCAATCACTTCACAAATGATTTCAAGAATTTCGAATTCAATTCAATGTTATATTATATAAATGACCTAAAACTCCCAGTTGTAAATATAAACGTACTTCGGGATTTAAAAGGAACTCTATGTATAGTACATAAATATTAGCCATCAGTGGGATTTCAAACACTTTTTTTATAATTAATAGATTGTTTATATTCCAATAAAGTAAATATACAAATAACGTTTTGAAAATTTTGAAATATGGCTACCACAATACACGGAAAATATCGTTTGAAGTTACATTTACTTGCCGTTTAAGAAGTTTACAATATTTTTGTAGCAACAAATTTTTGTCAATGTTCGCAATGAATCAGAAGCCAAAATTTTCTCAACTTGGCATTTGCGCGGTCAGTGGTATTTTTAGTACGTATTATATTTAGAGTTATTGGAATCGCTCTAACACATACTCCTGTTGATACGTGCGCACAACGTACACATAAACAAAACTCTCTAATCACATTCACACACGCATACACATACAACAATTATTGGTTAATGCGATCCATAATCGATTACCAATATCAAACGGTAACATCCATTGATATCAAACTGAGTAAGGCTTTATAGTTTATAGCGATAAAACATTCCTAACTCGAAATTCGACTTAACAAAAAAACAAATTTTTGCTTCACCGCCAAATGTTTAAATTTTTGTTTCAAAGGTATCTACCGTTTCTACACCATCATCATCATCATCATAAGGTCGTCAGTACTAAAACTGGTTGGACACGCACCTTAACTATTCCCTATCCTGCGCTAATCTTCGCTTTTCCCTAAAGCTAGATCAACCCATATCCTTAACTATTTGCGAACACTAATCTAATCTACCCTTCCTGACTTCCATTTCTGCCTCTAATATGTCTCTGACTAGGCCTTCATGCCTGAGAAAGTGTCCTACTAACTTAACTCGCCTTACTCTTTCTAATACCTCTTCATTTCTAACCTTCTATATCCACCATATCATAATTTCATAATTCGCCTGTAATACCACGCTTTGAACGCTTCCAAACTTTTCTTTTCCGCCGCGCCCATCGCACCCGTAAAGCGCCGTGCTCCAAACATACACCTTTAACAATCTTTTTCGAATTTCTAAATTAACCGTTTGTGAGTACAGAAGTGACTTCATTTTATTGAAGGCGACTCGACCCTGCGCTATCCTCTGCTTTATATCCCTACTACTCCCTCCGTCCTGATTTATCTGACTTCCTAATAGATACCTACGTATTATATTAATTACTGTTGTTGAGCCTAACTCTAATAATCCTTACACAACCTCAGATCACGATGTCAAATAATTTACATAAGTAGCTACATCGCGTTCGTGTTGTCTTTTCCTACCGAAGGGTAATGATCCTAATTTAAACTTTTTTCTGTTTCTAGTACCACAAGTTGACTGTACATATATAATAATAAAAATTGTTAAAAAATTAGTTTCAATTAAAAAAAAAAATTGTGGTGATTACGTTGTGGTGTCTACGTATGTTCCAAACATAATCGAAATTTATTAACAATGGCGATTGGTATGTAGGGTCACAAGACGTTTGCGCCCGTTCCTATTTTTCCATTTTTCAAAAAGTACAACTAATTAAAGAAAAGAAAAAAAAACTTTCAACAAATTATTTGTTGAGACGAATACCTTTGATTGAGAAAGAAACAAGCTCAACAGTCTTGTATTCCATTTTTTTTTGCTGTGGCACTAAAAATACGTGTAAGTTAAGAAAACAAGACAATAGTCGGCACAATGCCAATATTTTGACCGTATACTTTTATCGAACGTTACCCCAAGTTGGAAACAACAACTAGAAAAGTAAAAATAAGTAACAAACTTACAAATAGTTTCGACTCTGTGAATCGATGAATGGCTGACATCATCTTACACTAATTCGCAGGTAATTTTTGTAAACGTTCCGGTTAGGATTACTAATCGGAACATTTCTAAAAGACAGGAAGTACTATGAATACATACCTATGTAAATGTTATATGAAATAGACTCGAATTTCCGAGAAATATGTTACTTAGTAACACAGCTATTAAGATGTTAAATATACTACAAAATGTAAGGATAGAGATAAAAAACTGATACATAGTTTGTATAAAGAGCAACAGGCAGTTATAGAGATGGGGCTGCAAAGTAGACTTGCCACCTTTTAATCTATACATCGAAGACGCGATCAACTTCATTAAAGACAGTGCAACTGTAGGGATAAATATACAGGGGCAAAAGATCAGTATGCTTAGATTTGCAGATGATATAGCAGTACAGGCATCTATCAAGGAGGACTTAAAGATAGCTTTAAATAAAATGGAAGCGGTATCGACAAAACAGTAGTGTATAAAAATAAACAAATGTAAAACAAAAATACTGGTTTGTAAGGGAAAAAAGAGCGAATGTAAAGATAGGAGACGAAAGATTAGAAGAAGTGGCTGATTTTAGGTATCTAGGAAGTCAGATAAGTCAGGACAGAAGGAGTAGTAGGGATATAAAGTAGAGGATAGCAAAGGGTCGAGTCGCCTTCAATAGAAAGAAGTCACTTCTATGCTCGCAAGCGGTTAATTTAGAAATTCGAAGAAGATTGTTAAAGGTGTATGTTTGGAGCGTGGTGCTGTACAATTACGAAACATGGACAGTAGCGCTGCGGAAAAAAAAGGTTAGAAGCGTTCTAGATGTGGTATTACAGGCGAATGATGAGGATACCGTAGATAGAGAAGGTTAGAAATGAAGAGGTATTAGAAAGAATAGGAGAACGGAGGACTCTAATATGGAAGTCAATAACAAATAAGCGAGATAGGTTAGTAAGGCACCTTCTCAGGCCTAGTCAGACATGTCAGAGGCAAAAACGGGAGTTAGAAGGGGTAGAGGTAGACCTAGGTTAGATTACTGTTCGCAAATATTTTAGGATATGGGTTGTTCTAGTTTAAGGGAAATGCGAAGATCAGCGCAAGATAGGAAAGAGTGGAGGTACGTGTCCAACCAGTCTTAGGCCTGACGACCTCATGTCGATGAAACACAGCTGGGCTGAGCTTTTGCATTTTATGCTTGAAAATGTACCTACTTTCAATTCTTTCACGACTTGGAAGTACATACTGCAATTCAATCCGTTTCATGAATACCTCTTAAATATCGAACACCAGCAAGATACCCCTAAGCTTACTTTCCAGTTCGGCACTGAGGATAGGTAAGTGACCGTTCTGTCAAAGTCAGAATTTAATTTAGTTACTGTTGTAGGTATATCAAAATTTTGTTTGGAAAGATATATAAAAAAGAAACATATATGCAGAGAGGAAATGGTAAATAACATCCCCAATAAACATATATTAACCGAAGAATGCTTTTGACTGCTTAAGATCATAAGATTACGGTAGAAAAAGGCAACACGAACGAAATGAATGTTGCCGTGGCAGTGTCCTTTTGTTTCGAAGTCGTCAAATTTGGTACTTTTCGGTGTCCAATTGAGTTACTTTTTATTTGTCCTTTACCTGTATTTGGTGCTCAAATTTTATGAATAAAATTAACAAGAAGCGTGATATTACCAGATAGGTATACATATATGTATCAAAACTTACACGGAAGAAAGTTATAAAAACGTCTTCTCTTATACAGATAACAACAAACTAGGTTACTACGATTACAAACATTTTTATCGCGCTTAAATTCTCTTGTGGTATATAAACGTGTCGCGATTGCGCTATTAACTGTAATAATACATAGGAGACAACAGGATGCCACTGGCTACGATCTAGCGCAGGATATGCTATCCCGAATCGGTCGCAATGCAGCGACTTTTACAATATCCGTGGGCTTGCTATAAAATAATCAGGTCAACAGTCTAAATTGTAAGGTGCCGTCGGAAAATTGGTAACGACAACTTGACTTACACACAAGAGGGGATTTATAGCGCGTGCCTACCTATTTTTGTTTGATGAAGAACGATGATGAAGGTGGGAATTTATAACGGTTGTAAAGTAATGCACGGATTCAAGGCCTCATTTAGGACCTCACAAATGGAGTGGCATCTAAACCACGACATATTTTAAGAAAACCGATTTTAAAATCTTCTTTAAAATGGTCTCAAAGAAATGAAAATTGTGTTTTTTTTAACGGCCGTTTGATATTTTATAAAACTTTTGTTACCCTTTTTTGTACTCATGATAATCAAACTGAAGGCAATCTCTACCGGGTGTTTAACGACAACGTACAATTTTCCCGTGCGAAGTTTTACCCCTGCGGCGATAGTTACCCCCAGGTTTAGAACCCAGCTCCATTTTCGTGTTACCTATAAATAGATGCAGACGTTATCAGCGACTAATCAATGAAGAAATTTCTGAAAAAAATAGCACGATTAACGAGGTGAGACAAGGTTATCCCTTGAGTACAGCTCTTTTCAACCTAGCTTTTGTGGATCTAGAAAATACGATGAAGAAAAGAAGTAATTATGGACAGTATCTTACGCGGATGATATAGTATTGATGGCGAACAATAAAGAGGGAATGGCAGAAATTATGAGAAAAATGGGAAGATACATCGCAGAAAAGGTGATGTAAGAACGAAAAAGATAATATTTACATGGGAAGGAAAAGTAAATTCAAGAAGTAAAAATGTATAACTACCTAGGCTACTTCATACAGAAGAACAATGGAAACGAAGAGCAAATAAGCAACTTAAAAAAAAGGCAACCGCAATCTTAGGGAAAGTATGGAGCATATCTGAAAGGAATTTCAAGGAAAATTGGGAAACGAAAACGTATTTATTTGATGTACTGGTAGAACGTATACTGATGTATGGAGCGTAAATATGGGGATGGTCAAAGCACAAAGTAATGGAAGAAGTACAAAACAAATACATACAATAAATCATCAGAGTTAGTCAGTCAACACCAACAAGCTACCTACTAAAATTAGAAATAAGCAAAGAAAAGATGGCAAATAAGACAAGAAAAAGACCGATAAGATATGAGGGACGAATTAGAAAACAGGGAGGTAATCTACTTAAAGAATGCTTAAAAATAAAAGACAAGATACAATTATATACAGGAAAAAGAAAAGGTAAAAAAAGAAATCAACCCAATCGATAAACCGGAAAACTTGAAAGAGGGACATGTTGCGGCTTCAATTAATAATTGTATATATACATAGTCAATTTTGTTAGTGTTTGTAATTTTTGTAAATAATCAATTGTGTTCGTGTTTTTCAGGTAGTCAACACTTCTAGTTGTATTCAATTTTAACGTATTTATTTGTGTAGGTATAGGTAAATATTATTTTTCTTAGAATAGGTAACTCAGTAATTTAACAAAGAGATCGGACCAGGTAGGTCTCACAATATCATTCATTAATGGAAAACCCAAGTCCGTAGCTACGTCATCACTTCGGAATGTACCGAAGATACTGGAGGGGTGCGTAGCGACGGCGAAGGGGTAATGTGCACGATAGGCGTTGCCAATTTTTGTGCCAACGTTATTTAAACAACGAGAAATCAAATTTTTAGTATTCGAAATTCAGCATTCAATATTCAAGATTCGACATTCAAATCAATTCAAAACTCTACATTCAATATTCGACAGTCAATCTATCAATTCAAATCAATCAACAAGTAGTCAATTATCAACCAAGTATATTCAAATACAACCAAATAGTTAGTAAGTGCACATAGTGTATCATATTGTATAAAATAAACAACAAACCAAAAAAGTGATTTATTCGTCAACAACAAAATCCGAAAGAATATATGCGGCAGTGAGCGAATACTGCAACCACCAAACAGGACATAAACGCAAAAACGAACTGGAGATGTATGTAAGATTCTGGTTAGGATCAGAAACGAAAGCTAATAACAATTTTGTTCATAAAGCTATTATCTATCTATCTATAAACAACCATTACCAAACGAACAATGACAGATGCTTGTCACTATCCTGTTGCTTCCTGTTACCTAAGATTCAGTTTATAGATCGAAGGCAGAACAGCTCCGGACCAATTCGATTAGCTACCGTCTGGGAGCGACGGAAATCGTTACTTGCAAATGTAAAATGGACGATAAGATAATGTTTATCATTTACAACAATGTCAAATAATTTTTTTATTCTTAATTAGCTACCGGCTGGGGCGAAAAGTTTAGGTCAAAAAAAACCTATCAGTAGCACCAAGCGCTTAGCGATTGCACGAGCTCTGGTAATCGGTGCGAACTTGTCAGAAAAATCGACTATTAAGAATGATGGAGTATCGTCTGGAAAGATACATTGCATGATATATTGTTGTACACAATTTTTTAGGTGTATGAAGCCCAGGCGAATCGTGTGTGAAATGATCTTTTTGATACACGATACAGCCCCTATCATATTAACGATTCTGGCAATTTGACTAGGGGTGTATCAAAAAGACTGTTTTAAATTTATGTAGGTACTGTATGAAAATAAATAAAAGTAAAACTAAAATACTGGTATGNTGGTAAAACATTGAAATATTTCTTAAACTTTGCTGTATTTATGTCACTATGGAATTCCAGTTTTTCCACGTCAACAATAATGACTAATAATTCTTTATTTATTAGTAATTATTTTTAAATTAAAAAACCTCCGCACTTTTCGATATTTTATCATTGCATGTACCGTTTTCTAAGATCAAAACATCCTGTATATCTAAATAGGTATGTAAATATTTTGGCCCTCGAAAGGAAAATTCGTCTGGGAGAAGTTGCATCGTTGAAAAACATGTATCTACAATAAGTTAGGACTGTGGGTTATTCCTAAATGTTTATAATTAAACATTAGCCAAGAAATGAATATGCACTTAAAATCGCGCAGGTCTACTACACAAACGCCTACACACACGCATACATGAGTGTCATAAATTTTACTTAATTAACCTGATGACCGAAAATTACCTAGACGTTTCAGTAATAACAGGAAATAACAGTGAATACTGCTACACCTATGCGCAACAAAACACTTTTTTGGTATTTCAAAACTGTCCAAATAATAAGCGTGGGCTGTTCTAGTTTTAGGGAAATGCGAAGTTTAGTTCAGGATAGGAAACAGTGGAGGTACGTGTCCAACCAGTATTAGGACTGACGACCTTATGATGACGATGAGGTACTACATTGGACAAGATTTTATCTGGTACCCTAAAAAGAACTCAAACCGGGTACCGTTCCATTTTTAGCACCTACCCACAATATTAAAAATTAATTACTTTAACGTTATAACATGCCTTTGTTTGTGTGTATTCTACTTGTATTATAGAAACAGTAAATACGTACAGGCATACGTATTATGTATGAACATATTTATCGTCAAATAACTGTGTCAAGTGAAGGACGTTCTCTCGTTTGTAGACGAGGCATTCTAAAATAATCTTGTGAAATTATTGAGAACTGGTTTCAATTAGCGCGAAAACATTTAAAATCGGAAATTTAAACGGCAATGTGCAAATGTGTTACATTAACAAAGTCTTCTAATGCATACAGCCAAAACAAAACAATTGATGAAAACCTTACGAACTGGCAAAAGGCATAAAACCTGAAATTTTGGCACTACCTAGGTTACGTAACTACGTCTTCTAACGTTTTTATAATTTTTACTTAGTATTTTTAGAATTTTTCAAATTTTAAATGTTTCAAATGCATCCGACGATGTCAAAATGAACAAAGCTTCACATTTGAAAAAAATGAGTTATTGATGTTTGAAACATTTAAAATTTGAACATTACGAGTGTAACGATTTAAAGTGCTTTGAAAGAAATTTTTAAATTGAAAGCCAAGTGTGTCTCACGCTTTTTTCAACAGCGGCAGCAGCATCTTTTTATCGAGTATAATTGCCTACGTATTGTAGCGACCACGAGCGTGATTGTGTGTGATCGGGCATACGTGTGTGATGAGCGGCTTATCGATTCGCCGACTAGCCGCGGGCGCCTTTATTCATGTGCGCCGTATCTGTAATGTGTGTCGTGTCTGCGTTCCGGGAAAACAATTAAACGGTTCAAAGAAGACGAAATTTTTCTGGACGGCTCGAGAAAGTTCCCGAAAGGGACCAAAAGAGTATTTAAAGGAAGAGACGATCGCTGAAGAGCAGAAATAAATTGACCGTTGTAGAAGTGAAAGAAGAGAAATAAATTGACCGTTGTAGAAGTGAAAGAAGAGAAATAAATTGACAGTTATAGAAGTGAAAGAGTAGAAATAAATTGACCGTTCCAGAAGTGAAGAGTAGAAATAAATTGACCGTTGTAGAAATGAAAGAATAGAAATAAATTGACCGTTGCAGAAGTGAATCAAGAAATAAATTGACAGCGCAGTGTATAGTGATTTAGTAACAGTACTGTAAATAAATAGAGTAATTTATCACCTAAGTTAGTAATAATTTAATGGTGTTCAATAATAATTAGCGTAAATAAATAGTTTTTGTCGTTGTGAGTCTTGAAAGTTAATTTGTTAAACCTACGAACATTACAGTATTAACATTTTTGTAAGACACTACGAATGTCAAATTTTTTAGAAATTACTAAATAACTCCAAAAGGATTCCGCGCAGGCAAAAATATGCTTAACAAACTGGACATTAAAATCGATGCTGAATTCAAAAATGTAATAAAATACAGGGCGTTCCATTTAAATTAAGGCAGCTGATGTATACTTCCCGTATATCCAGAAGTTCGCCATCTCTGAAATTATATTATTTTCCGCAGATGGACCATTTGACCAGGAACATTGAATGACCGCCAGAGAACAGAGCGCGCTAAATGGGCCACCCTGTATATTCATGTACTTTAAAACTGGAATAAACAAGGTACAGTTTCAACTGTTTTCGTTGAAAGTTTCATGTAGATAAATATTTTTGAATATTAAATACAATTCCAAAAGCTGGAGGTCAATATACCTATAGGTGCATAATTTATTACTAAATATCTCAAGTTAATGGTCAACCCAAAACAAACACATGCAACGTGAGCACGTTATACGTATTATAGTAAACAAACCAGGTATTAGTTGTTTCATATTCATATCATTCCAAGTCTCATTGATGCAGTGCAGTATACGTACTATGTAAAAGAGCAAGCGTGTACATATGTAAAAAAACTACACCTTCCAGCCATTCTCATAATGATTGCGACATTTTTAATACGTTCCTTTAACTGAAATAAACGAGTGCCGGGTCTCAATTGGAAAAGTAGCGGTTTCCTGTATTCATTACTGCGATTCATGAAGTTCCCGCCTTAATTAATTACGTACAACAGTTTTCAAATCCACTTGTTACTCGTCAAATACCACCGCAAAAAGAAGCAATCAACTGGCTGTTTTGATTCAATTTTTGTCCACGTCATGGTGGAGTTCCGAACAAATTAAAACACATGTAACAGTGAACATGGTATAGAACAAAAGTTTCGTTCCACAAAGGTCTGTTTAGACTAAGCGAATAAATGAGTGACTACCCTTCATTCTATGAAAATTTTCGACGACGTTTATTTCAAAAGTTTACTCTAAATATCATAAACGCTCGTGCTGTTAAGCTAAATGCGTAATGTGCTAACCCTTTTATTATAACAAAAACTTCTCTATAAAACTTAAACTTCATTGGCCTGCCTCATACTTATACCCCATATACCTATTAACCCTCTACAACGAAAGGGCTATTTAGTGTACTAATGACATATATCAAGCAGGACTTCACTTGTGCAGAAAAATGTTTTGTTTAATGTATTAGCCTGTCTTTGTCTAATAAAAAAAAAACAGAAAAGGCATAGTAGATGCTAAAAATAAAAATAAATCAGTTTTTAACTCATACAAAATAATAACTAGAGACTTTAGTACAATTTTTTTAAACGATTTTGCATTTGAAGTTTTTTACCTGTCAGATAGTTCGATTTTCATTTACATCGAAAGAACGTTACGTTCCCTTTGTCTAAACGGACCCTTATTTAATATGTACTACTTGCAAATAATAAAAGTAGAAAAGTTTTTTAAACATTCTGCATTTTTTTATGTGATAGGTACTGATGAATCTTTTACCTATTACAATGCAAGTTGACGCTCTTAGATCATCGATAAGCTGTAAAAATCGAATTCAAAAAGTGGCGTGAAGACCATCAGGTTTAAAAATTGAAGAGAGCCCCGCCCCCCCCTTTCTGACTTTTAATTTTCTATAAACATCATAAGGTCGTCAGTCCCAAGACCGGTTGAACACGCACCTCCACTCCTTCCTATCCCGAGATAATCTTCACATTTCCTTAAAATTAAAACAACCCCCATCCTTAACTATTTACGAACACTAAACTAATCTAGGTCTACTTCTACCCCTCCTAACTCCCGTTTCTGCCTCTAATATTTCTCTGACTAGACCTTCATGTTTGAGGTGTCCTACTAACCTATCTCGCCTATTAATTATTGACTTCCATAGAGCCTCCTCTGTTCTCCTATTCTTTCTAATATCTCTTCATTTCTAACCTTCTCTTTTCCGCCGCGCTTACTGTCCATGTTTCGCACCTGCACACCTCCGCGCTCTAAACATACACCTTTAACAACCTTTTTTTCTATCAAAGATGACTTAATGGATGAACTATTGTACGTATTTAAATAAACTGTCAGTTTTCCTATAAACTAATGGTTATTAAAAGAGTTATATTAGACAATAAATGTGCAATTACAGTTACTGCCATTGTTTAATGTTCAGTTTTATTTCAATTTTATAACAAAAAAAATTGTCTTATGAAACGAAGTATCTGCTTATCTTTGAAACCCAGAGCTTTGGTTGTCGAAGGCCTTCTCTAAAGACTTTATTCACACCGTTGTTACTTTATGGTTTTAGAATTATGCATGATAACATTAAACCATTAACATCATCCAAACTTCCTTTAAGACAAACTCGAACGCTAAATAGTTATTTTTAATAAATATACATTATGTTTATGTTTATGAATAAAATTTTAGCGCAACGTCTGCTGCGGCTGATGGTCGTTTTTATGAAATTTATTTTTAGTTGCGATCATCACATGAGGACGAAACGAAAATTGATTAACGTGTTTTTCTTTTCGACATGTTCAATTTTAGATGGTGAAAATCTAAATCTGAAACAGGAAAAGCCGCGATGTGAATCAAATTTTACGAACTCGTGCCAAAAATCTCGAGTGCAACCGGCGCGGTGCGGTCGCCGCGGCGGCAGCATGACCATCCCGTCACATTTCGGGCCTTTTGGGACCCAATGTTTATTTAGCAACGCTTTATAAACCGCCAGGAATCGCTCAACTTGAATAATATACACACGACTTAACCCAAAACGTATCTGCTAAAACTGTTCAAGAAATCGCAAAAATAAATATGACTTTTAAAGCACATCAAATCGCTTTTTCACTTTATGAATACTAAAGTTGATTATTATTTCTTTTTAAAAGAAAAAGTCCAAATTTCAGGGTCCGTTCTTCAAATCATTAATTCATAAATTCCTTGTAAATATTTGTGACCTGCAATCTTGATTTTCCGGAATTACAAAAATAGGTACCATTTTATTTTCCTTGTGAGGTCTTAATAACGCACCATGTGCCTATACATGATAACCACATATGTATACGAGACAGGGAAAGTCCCGGAGGATTATAAACGAAATTTGGTGGTAGCCATACAAAAAAAGAGAGACGCAAACATGTGAGAGAAATTTAGAAGAAGTAGTGTAACTTTCGAACTAGAGTAGTGCATGCATAGACGGATGGAAAAAAGGGAAGAAGAATTATTAGGAGAAGCAAAAATAGAGGAGCGTGGAAAGCCATTTTGGCTACGGGCAACAATAGAGGAGGAATAGAGCGCGTACAGAGTATTCAAATTCAAATTTTAAACGTACAGAGGTTAAATGTACTTAAAAATTGTAGAGATGAGATACAGAGATGGAAGAGTGATATACAGTTTGTATAAAGAGCAACTTGCAATTGTAGAACATGAGCTGCAACGTAGAGAAGTAAATATTAAGAAATCAGTCAGTCAAGGATACATCCGGTCACTGCTCTTATTTAATCTATAAGAAACTACTGTATGCAAGGGAAAAAAGTGAATATTGAGATAGGAAACGAAATATTAGACGTCGCTGATTTCGATATCTAGGAAATCTAATAATTCAGGATGGAAGGAGCAGTACAGATATAAAACAAAGGATAGCGCAGGGTCAAGTTACCTTTAACAAAAACAAGTCGTTTGTAGTGTGGACGGTGGGCACGGAAAAAAGGAAAAGCTTAGAAGCGTTGCAAATGTGGTGTTGTAGGCGAATGATGAGGATATCGTGGATAGAGAAGGTTAGAAATGAAGAGGTATTAGAAAGAATAAGAGAACAGAGGATTCTATGGAAGTCAATAAGACGTAGGCGACACAGATTGGTAGGACACCTTCTCAGTCATGAAGGCTATTAAATAGACATATTAGAAGCAGCAACAGGGACTATGCTCCTTATTCTATCCCGAGTCAAACTTCGTATTTCCTGAAAACTAATGTTTTCTCAATGACGGATTGTTACTATTAAGGACAACAATTAGTATTAAAACTTTTCTAATTTTAGGACACTTGATTTTTAAATTATTCGTTCCCATTTTCTACTGCATTATCTTCATTTCTGAATAGTTATTACTGTCGCAAAATAGTCAAATATTGTTACACAATTAACCAATCGTTTTCACAGTATGTATCACAATGTCTTACCTCTTCTTTTCCCTATTAATTTCCATTAGATAATAGCGACTCCAGGGTTTATAGTTTTGAAAAATTCGTGATTTTTAATAATTATTCTCCCGGATTTAATTTTGTATTCCAATTGGAAAAGTCATTCTCTACTTATTTCTTCAAAGTAAAGTATTATACAATAGTTACAATACTGGAAGTATGTACTATTCCACACTCGAACACGGAAAATTATACATACATTTGCGTGCGTACACAATAGGACTCGATAATGGTTGCGTTACTAAATAAAAATGTAAATGTATATTGCAGGTCAATAATCATTAGCGGAAATATTCTAATCAATCGTACAAACACGACAGGCGAAAACCGAGTTTTTGTTCTTAATACAGGATTCGTTTACCTCGTTTGAACATTATCTAAGGTAAATGATGTTATAGGCATTAAAGAACCAACAATGTGCAATTATGGTTAGAATACGTGTACGTCGTCGATGTAGTTTGTATGAAGCAATCGAAAAAGTAATGACTGAAGTTACCAATAGCACGCTGAATTCACTTGTAATACCCGATTAGAATTTATAGGGGGCATGCCGATATAGGGATTTCCCCGTAGATTTCTCATGAAAATCCCACCAAAAAAAATGGTGATACTAAAATGAGGATTGCTTAATGGGATTTTCCTATGGGTCTTAAGGGACAAACCTATCACATGTATAAACCTACATTTAAATCTACCTCATGGGGACTCGATGAGGCAAATCCGTTTGAAAATACTCTCGGTAAAATGAAAAAACTTGTCCAATTATGTAGTCGTTTCAATGAAATCTTTTACATTTGCAACGAACCAACAAGTACACTTAGCAAGGGCTAATTTGTATGCACTAGCTATTGTTATGGTGGAAATGGATTCTCAGATAGACATGTGATGTGCTAAGTAAACCAAATTTAGACGGATTCAACTAGTAGGTTCTAAAAATGCTTCATAATATATACATATAATGTAAAAATTTAGCTGCCGCAAAAAAATAAATAATTTGAGAAGCATAGAAGAACTATGTTTCTATTATTGTAAAACAATAGGTACTACACGTAATTTTTTACTATTTGTCATTTAAATGCTTATAAATAGTACAGAGATCAATAAAGATTTCTCATCTAAGTACGTCAATATTTTTGATTTTTAATTAAAAATTCCAATTAAACGACAACATTCTGAGCACAAAATTTAGTTAATTTAATACTTTAATTAGACATTACTCAGCTACTTTCCAAAAATCGTATCATCAGAAGAGATTGATTCACTGATTTCCATTACAAACATGTCTACGTTAGAGCACTACATTATAATGATTATTATATTATTAATCGGCAAATATTCTTATTATAAAATAATTGAAGGCTTACGTCATCTACGAATCAAACTAGAAAGGAGAGATTGAAACAAGCAAACGCACATTGAACACTCTTGAAATATAGAAAATATGAATTATACCAACATTCTTTTCATACGTGCAAGGGCGTCATCATGTTTATTATGTTCCTTTCCAAGCCTAGTAGGATTATATCAAAACGAAAAAAGGAACCAAGGACAGAACAAGCCCTGATGAGTATATTGTTTATGTCCTCGCTTATTTCTTATCTGTTAAATTATCGAGCTATCGGATTTATGAGATTGTATCTCCTTCTGTCTATCTACAAATAAGTACCTGAAAAAATACAATTATGATTTCCGAGGTATGGGAATCCGTAGCTACAGTGAATCCTGAATTCTACATGCAATGACGCCCCTGTAGACTATTTTAATGTAATAAGAGCTGCGGCAGATATATTCCTTCAATATAATTAAAAATTTGCCGGGTACTTGCGTTCGAAATGTGGTGTTATAGGCGGATGATGAGGATATTGTTCGATATGGCGGTATCCCGCCGGTTTACTAATTTGGTGAAATCACTTCGAAGAAGTAATGGACTGTAGATTTGTTTTATATACAATTTTATTTACACAAGACACAATATATACAAAGTTGGTTAGTGATATGATACACAAGTCACTAGGAATAACTTGTTTTTCGGTTAATTTGGTTAATATGTTGGTTTTAAATTGATTGATTGGAATGAGATTTGGATCTGTTCTAAATCTTACAAGAACACTCATTTATAACTTACTCCACCCCCACGATAATGATGGAAAAAGTCGAAATGGATTATACCTGAAAGTACATCTGGTGGTGAAATTACCCAGTCAGGTACCAACCCTCCGAGAAATGATGTCTGGGCAAACCAGATAATAAACGTAGTTTAGCTGGTCGTAAGAATTGCATTTACGACCAGGGAAGAACATCTATTTACAAAATATACAAATGAAAGGAGATGAATAACCTAATAAACCTAAGAATTATACCAAAAATAATATAACTAAGAAATGTCTTTGTAACACCGAACAGATATCATGGGTAGAAAAGGTTAGAAATGAAGAGGAAAGAATAGGAGAACAGAGGACTCTAAGGAAGTCAATAAAAAATAGGCGAGATAGGTTGGTAGGACACCTTCTCAGGCATGAAGGTCTAGTCAGAGACATATTAGAGGCAGAAACAGGAGTTAGGAGGGGTAGAGGTAGACCTAGATTAGGTTACTCTTCGCAAATAGTTAAGGATGTGGGCTGTTCTAGTTTTAGGGAAATGCGAAGTTTAGCTCAGGATAAGAGAGAGTGTAGGTACGTGTCCAACCAGTCTTAGGACTGATGACCTTATGATAATGATGGGTACTTGACACAGCTAATGCCATATGTACCAGACTATTCGGTAACCGGCAAAACCACTATCTGGTGCATCTCTACTGGATAAGGCCTAAAAATATCCTAATCCGATCGTTATCATGCATAACATGGCCGTAAGGAGTTTATCTCAATTTCTTAAAATTCCAGCAATTTCCATTTGTTAAGTAAATTGTAAAATTTAAACTAGTTGTTAGCTTTTATTAACCTTGCCTTCAAATTGAGATAATGACTATTATACCGTCGCGCTATCCGAATAACAATATAACTACTTACTATACTTAGACTAAACGGGAGATGTATACTAATAATATTTAACAAAGCGGTAAATTGCAAATGATGCACGACGATGAAATGCGCAAAAATACGACCTATCATAATAACTTAATAACAGAAACAAAATGTGGGCGGCAGCCGACACCTCAGGTATTATGAGTTATAATTTTCCTGAATTGTCTGTCACTTAATTATACATAAACGTAATATGTTAAGTACATTAGGTGCAACGGTAATAAACACAGGTGAACCTTATATATAAACATTACTATAACCGTGTGAGAAGCTGATGTATCTATAGGGTTGTTCGGAAAGTCATTTCGTTTTTTCCCGACAGACGATTTAATTGTATTCTTTTGCACCCAACTTCGCATTTAAGCCGTATAATTTTTATATGCTTTGAGAGCTCATATAGCAAGGCTTGTGTGTGAAAAATTCCAATTAATTCTACGCAGTAGTTTTTGGTTGGTGCCCTTTTAAATATGGAGA
>NW_020438887.1:670026-690541 GCF_000699045.2 Agrilus planipennis
AACCAGTATTACAGCGGTTGTGGTTACTATAAATTGACTTTTGACTTTTTTAATTTACTATTTTGGTACCCACTGCATTTGGTTTATAGAAGTGTTACACATTATTTTTATTTTGGTTTAGAATTTGTGTTTTTGCTTTACAGAATTTATTATCTAACCATTACAGAACGTTATTTTAAACGTAACTGTAAAGGTCATATTACACGGCGCGTTGAGCGTAGATCGATATTCCACGCGCGCGCTGCCACCGTGAAAAAGCTCGCGAACACGTTACCTGGAGCGTGAATTGGCAATCCACGCGCAGTGTAACAGAGGCTTAAGGTTGACCTTAACCGTAACCCTAAGCGCAACCGTAAAAATCACAACCAAAGATAGCCACATAAAGATAATAAATTTTCTAGACGAATTAACAGCAAATATTTTTTTGATAGCAAACAAAATGGCAGAAACAGAAGCGTTTTTATTAGACCATGGATTATAGAAATAAACCTTTTCAGAAAAGTTTGCAGGGACCTTCAATCAGAAAATATATTATTATCTTTATGTGATTATTAAGTATTTCCTTTATGAACAATTTGATTTAAAAAGTAAAAATAATCGGATAATTTGCGCAGCCCTAGTGCATACATACTTATACCAAAAATGTATTATTTTATTAGAATGAAAGAATGTGAGTGTTGTGAAGCTCCTGCACCGCGCTGTTGCGGCCATTCCGATTCCTTTAGCTCGTTCACGCTAGCTCTCTGTCCCTTCATCTCTATTTTTGATTTTTTTTTTTCTCTCTCTGTATTTACTTTGGGACAGTTTATATAGCTACCACACAACAGGTATTGCATGTCGATGACGATACCATATAAAAACCAAGATTGTTATGATGGTGTGTGTTAACA
Source organism: Agrilus planipennis (assembly GCF_000699045.2). NCBI lineage: Eukaryota > Metazoa > Arthropoda > Insecta > Coleoptera > Buprestidae > Agrilus > Agrilus planipennis. The sequence continues at coordinate 670,917 of NW_020438887.1, forward strand.
GTTAGCAGATGACGAATGGTTATCTTCAGGCATGTTGGCTTGATGGACTCGGTTTGTCAACCACCATTATTAAAGAACCAGCATTATCGAGAATTGGTGCATATTTTCCGGCACCAACTCGATTTTTCGAACAATCAGCATTTTTCTAACGTTTTTTCTTTTATGTGTGTGTATATGTACACATATACATGTTATATATATATAGTTCAATGATGCTGTGTGTTATTACAGTTTTAGATGTAAGAAATTAAATTTTTAAATATGGTGTCTATATGTTGCTCGAGATAAGAAAAATTTCAATTACGTTTGTATGTTCGTATTAAAAATCTTAAAGTTGTAATTATCGAATTGTTGGCTACTGTTCCTTCGACGTTTTAGGGGAATGTGTAACGTGTTTAAAGCTCTATATATACTTATGTATGTGTAGGATTTTTTTAAAACACTTAACACAGAATTTTGCTGTTTCTTAACCAATTTTTTGTTCGTTCGCATCACTTACCGGTTTTATTGACTATGTTTCATTATATTTTACGAGTTAGTTCTTCTACCTTTTAAAAAAGTTCTGTATGATTCCTTCAAAACTTTACTGCCATAAACAACAAATTATATTTTTGCAATTTAACATCATCCCGAACTTTTCTCGAGTAGAAAAATAAAGGTGAATTTAGAAAAAAAAGCAAATAAAGAAGTACGAACGGTGTATCAGTTTTCCTCTATTGAATAAGAACCGTACTAGAATGCACTATCACACTACTAATTGTCCTTATTGTAATAGTCTTTTATGAAATGACCACTAAATAAATAAACTAACACTAACAAACAAGTAAATTCCACAACAATCCAAAGCAAACTGAACAACCTGTTAGAAACTACGACATTAAGTGTATTTATTCCCGTCACTTCCAGCAGTGTAATTATACGAGGTTATATCAATATTTAGCTTTTTACATTTAATGAAAACAAAATAACCTTTCTGGACACACCCTTGTATTACTCCACGTGGGGTTAATGAGCCCTGCCAGGCAAAACTAACGCCAGAATGAGCTGGCCAAAGTAGGTCTGCATCTTGTCTCAACTTTTACAACCATAACACATACAGTTGTTTTTGTACACTAGTACGTTATGTTACAAAACCTTTACCAAACGCTGGGTGGTCAGGGTTGTTTGTGCACCGCTTCTAACTATTCCGTAGTCGTTATAATTTCTTTCCTATTTAAAATAGTACTCGACGTCATGGGTCACATTAGGTACACTTCAGTTTACGATCATGGGATTCTCGATTGTGATAGATACGTAGTTTTTCTAACATGTTCCAGTCATCTAATGGACCATAACGCGAGTGCATTTTCTTCGGCTGATCCGTAACTTAAGACCAAACATAAACAATAATATTACCCCAAAAAGCAGCTGATTCCGACCTACTGAAGGTGAATATTTGTCATTTAAATGCTTATAAATAGTACAGAGATCAATAAAGATTTCTCATCTAAGTACGTCAATATTTTTGATTTTTAATTAAAAATTCCAATTAAACGACAACATTCTGAGCACAAAATTTAGTTAATTTAATACTTTAATTAGACATTACTCAGCTACTTTCCAAAAATCGTATCATCAGAAGAGATTGATTCACTGATTTCCATTACAAACATGTCTACGTTAGAGCACTACATTATAATGATTATTATATTATTAATCGGCAAATATTCTTATTATAAAATAATTGAAGGCTTACGTCATCTACGAATCAAACTAGAAAGGAGAGATTGAAACAAGCAAACGCACATTGAACACTCTTGAAATATAGAAAATATGAATTATACCAACATTCTTTTCATACGTGCAAGGGCGTCATCATGTTTATTATGTTCCTTTCCAAGCCTAGTAGGATTATATCAAAACGAAAAAAGGAACCAAGGACAGAACAAGCCCTGATGAGTATATTGTTTATGTCCTCGCTTATTTCTTATCTGTTAAATTATCGAGCTATCGGATTTATGAGATTGTATCTCCTTCTGTCTATCTACAAATAAGTACCTGAAAAAATACAATTATGATTTCCGAGGTATGGGAATCCGTAGCTACAGTGAATCCTGAATTCTACATGCAATGACGCCCCTGTAGACTATTTTAATGTAATAAGAGCTGCGGCAGATATATTCCTTCAATATAATTAAAAATTTGCCGGGTACTTGCGTTCGAAATGTGGTGTTATAGGCGGATGATGAGGATATTGTTCGATATGGCGGTATCCCGCCGGTTTACTAATTTGGTGAAATCACTTCGAAGAAGTAATGGACTGTAGATTTGTTTTATATACAATTTTATTTACACAATACACAATATATACAATGTCGGTTANAAATTACTGGCTTCCTCTTCTAATGTTGAAAGCATTGTGGGCATTTTGCGTTTTCGTCCTGAGGCCCCCCAAAAGAAGAACAGTTTACGTGAGATCTTGGAACATTTTCTGATCTGTAAAATCAAACAGGCACCCATAAACACTACACTAATGCAACAGATAATTATTTTCTATTATCCATAATAAAAACTTAAAGCTTTTAAGGGTTACTAAGCTTTGTTCAAAAGGTTCTGGCAGTTTCGTTAGTTTAAGGTAGTTTTCAGAATACTTTAAGGTACCACGTTATAATTTTCAAAATATGATGCCACCAACGGGATATTCCAATGTTCCGTTCTTAACTGACCACTAGTGTATATGCATATTACCGTCAAAATACTTACGTGGCTAGTTTGTACACTAGCTGGATTTTTGATAGTATACAAACTGTCCAAATGTCTGATTTGACAGATATGCTTAGAATTATAAGATTATGACAACACTCACAAAATAGGTATTGTCGTTGTCATCTATTTCATAATTTGTGAGTGTAGACTTCTTCTACCTTAAACTCAGATCCGTCAAAACAAGACATTTGGACTGTTTATAATATACTATCCACCGAGTTTACAAACTAGCCAAGGAAGTAAGCATATTAACCGTAATAGGTATACAACAATATGGTTATTTTAAATTAATACCGAATTAAATACGAAAGAAAGCAACTCGCTCATAAAAACTGTTGTTATTTACGATTATTTAGTGTAATATGACTAGATATTACGAATGAGGTTTTATTTTTGTAAAAAGAGGATAATAATGAAACTATTCTAACCTAACTGGGAATATCAAGGGTACCTTAGGTGGGTAACCGACAATTTAAATAGAATATTGTGAAATTTAAAATTTTTCTATAGATGTATTTTCCAACTCAAAAAATTAACAAACTAACATAATCGAAGAAATAATATAATATCACCATAAAAACTTTGTAACCAAATAAATAAAACATTTCTTTGTGATAATTTCAATAGCTCAATTTTAAATCTACTCGATATTATTTTAGATGAAATATCAACCCTGTAATTTTATGAAACTTAAGAACCAACTAGGTTTAATTAATTTCTGTTAAATTGTTCGATTTAAAGATTAAATAAAATTTTAATGTAAGTGCCCAAATATATGTACCCACTAAATGGCTAAATGACTATCAAGTCTTGATATTGCTGCATCCCTCGGTTTCTGCTAAATACAAACCCTAGACAAAAAATAAAATAATTTCGGGATCATACATATAGTTACGGNCTTTTGAATGAAATTTTTTCACTATAATTACAACTCTAAGGAAACTTTTAAGCTTCTTTTGGCTTTCAAATAGTCAATATATATAAAGTGAAACTTTTTGCAAGTACTAGAACTTCAGGAGTTTGGAGTAAGTTCGAAGCAAGGTTTGTTTATGTGACAATTGCTAATTTCAGAGTAAATAATGAATTAAAATGATTCGATACCGTCAATCATCATTCATAAAAAACCTGAGTTATCCTGGCGTTCATGTTAATTTCATTGATTGCTAGTTTTCCGATGACGACGAATGCCAAATACAACATTTTTACTTCGATATATTGGTGGCCTCAGGAGTTCCCAGGCCCGTTGTTATTTGTATACTATTTGTCATGATTTAAATTTAATTTTTCAATTTTTCTGTATGTGGATGATCTGAAATTATTCTTGAAAGTGAAATCGCTGGACGATTGCTTATTACTTTTTTAATTGAATTTCGGTTCTTAGTAGGATGAGAATAAAATGACATGAAGTACATTTGGAAACAGCGTCAGTATTGAAAGATACTGGACTCCGTTTTATGAAATTAATATTAAAAAAAGTAAGTGACACACTTTTTATAAGAGTGTAATATAGAATAATAATGTAGGGTGTGTTCTTTGACTGAATAACACTCACTTTTAATATACATTACAAGAGTCCTGCGACCAATTTGATTGTAATTATTAAATTACCAAGAGCAGACGTCAAAATTAGTCCATCCTGAATACAGGATGTTGCATGACGATATCTTATAGTTATTCTGAAGACATTTTTAAAGAAAATAAAAACCTAAAAACCATCATACAGAAAGATTCCTTTTCCAGATACAGGCTTTTTATGCTTTTATTGGTAAAACATTGAAATATTTCTTAAACTTTGCTGTATTTATGTCACTATGGAATTCCAGTTTTTCCACGTCAACAATAATGACTAATAATTCTTTATTTATTAGTAATTATTTTTAAATTAAAAAACCTCCGCACTTTTCGATATTTTATCATTGCATGTACCGTTTTCTAAGATCAAAACATCCTGTATATCTAAATAGGTATGTAAATATTTTGGCCCTCGAAAGGAAAATTCGTCTGGGAGAAGTTGCATCGTTGAAAAACATGTATCTACAATAAGTTAGGACTGTGGGTTATTCCTAAATGTTTATAATTAAACATTAGCCAAGAAATGAATATGCACTTAAAATCGCGCAGGTCTACTACACAAACGCCTACACACACGCATACATGAGTGTCATAAATTTTACTTAATTAACCTGATGACCGAAAATTACCTAGACGTTTCAGTAATAACAGGAAATAACAGTGAATACTGCTACACCTATGCGCAACAAAACACTTTTTTGGTATTTCAAAACTGTCCAAATAATAAGCAACCATACATATTACTTTATATAAGTAAATTTTATTCGAACTTTTTTGATGTCAGTGTATAAAGAAACCTAAGAATTTGAATTGGATATTTATGATGAGAATCTATAGTTGCCCCATGAATCTCCCTGTGGATGTATTATACCAAAAGAGCACATATATAATTATGAAAACATTGTGCTTACTGTCAAAACATTACAATTACTGTAGTTTATTAGCACACAATTCTATGAAAACAAGATATTCAAATATTTCTCTATTGATTTACATAACTTGTTAAATGATAAAATTACTTTTGACTTTTTCATATATTTTATTGGATATACTAATGGAGACTTATATTCCTTATTTTAAAAATTAAAAATAATCTTTTAGAAGGTCGTTTCGCCAATTATTATTTTATGTAGGCACTAAAAATACCTAAATGTTGGTCTTCAAAACAAGACACGTTTAGCATTGTTCTAGAGTAGCACCTTTTTTTTTATTAAAATAAGAGAATAAAAAACTAATCAAAAATTTTTATAAGAATTTAAAATTGTTAAAACTTTAAGTAAAAGATTAATATTATAATAAAAATTATAAATCAATTTCCGCGTAGTGCTATTGGTTTATACAGTAACATGCTATGTACTATTGGTTTATACAGTAATATGCTATATGTAAATTTTTATGCAAAACTAAATAAAGAAGAGTGTATTTATCTAAGGAAACAATTACTTCTAGCGTCGATTTCACCAGGCTACTATTGTTGCTAGTTTTACAGTGCCTTATTTTTAGAACAGGAAGGTTTATAAAGGAAATATATATCTGAGATAACGGACGATTGGACATTCTGGAATTAGTTAAATATTGATATTTCTAACAAAAGAATGAAACAAACTAAATACATTAGCTTTGGTTTGAAGGAATCCTAATTCATATTACGAAATGCTATGCACCTTGGACTTACGATAGGTTAAAATGAGAGCGGATTCCCTGAATGGTTTGTGTGAAGTACTATGTACTAAAAGAGTTAGGTTGGGTTGTAGTGGAAAAGGCTTTCTTGATGTACTTGCTTGCAGAATGGGTTTAGGATACGTTATGGAATTTGCTAATTTACAATAGTGTAGGATGAGAAAGGATTCCCTGCTTGCCTTGTGTGAGTTGCTATGCAGAAAGGGTTTAGGTTACGTTACGGTAGACAAGGCTTTCCTGATTGGTTTATCTGCAGTATTATACGCTATGGGTTTAGGGGAAGTTCTGGNTCAAAAGTGTTATAACATTTTATGTTCCAAATGCCCGTAGGAGTCTGTGGTATAAATATTAATTATTATAACTGGGACACCCTATATATGAAAGCTACATATGTCTGTAAGGACGCGCAGAACACTCGAAAACATCGAAAAAGTTTGACTCAATCATTTAACAGTAAATTATGTTGGGTACTGTACAAGTTGGGGTAAATAAACTAAAACGAGACTTATTTTAGTAACCACTAAAACTTTTCTCAGTGAATTCGTGTTTCTTTTCACTTCTAATTAACGACCGATAGACGTGGGAGAAGCACGTGTCCGCAGGAAAAGGATTTATAAGGGTGAATCTCTCTTTTTTACTCTAATTATTCCTTCACCACAGTATACTTTGAAGTATCGGTTATTTTTGGATAATATAAGTAAACAGAAACAATGAGAGAATAAAGTAAAGCTTACCTGACATGAAGTGAAGGAGGATGGCACAGATTGGATAAATCGTCGGGCTGTAGACAATGTCAGGACAGGAATAACCGAGCACAGACACAACTCTGTCAGCAATACATCTTCCACGATGAGTCAAAAAGTACGAATGACAATGAGACGGTTCGACAAAAGGCGGTAATGATACAGGTTTGTCAGACAGCTCATTGGTTCCAAATACTTGTTTAACCATGTCCCAATAGAATCCATCCATGGATTTACTATTGTTCATGTGCTGAGAACATAAAACTGGCCAAAGGTGTCCCCTTATCGGGTCGTTTACGGGCCAGTTGTTGTTTCTTATGATGTTTTTAACATCTTGCTTCCGGCCCTGATGGACCAATATCTGTATATCGGCAAATGTTTTGAGCGGCTTTTTTGGTGGACTTGGGGGTACCACAGTAATTGCAGTAGTGTCAACGTGCGAAGGGAAGCCGTCGAAATTACTGGCTTCCTCTTCTAATGTTGAAAGCATTGTGGGCATTTTGCGTTTTCGTCCTGAGGCCCCCCAAAAGAAGAACAGTTTACGTGAGATCTTGGAACATTTTCTGATCTGTAAAATCAAACAGGCACCCATAAACACTACACTAATGCAACAGATAATTATTTTCTATTATCCATAATAAAAACTTAAAGCTTTTAAGGGTTACTAAGCTTTGTTCAAAAGGTTCTGGCAGTTTCGTTAGTTTAAGGTAGTTTTCAGAATACTTTAAGGTACCACGTTATAATTTTCAAAATATGATGCCACCAACGGGATATTCCAATGTTCCGTTCTTAACTGACCACTAGTGTATATGCATATTACCGTCAAAATACTTACGTGGCTAGTTTGTACACTAGCTGGATTTTTGATAGTATACAAACTGTCCAAATGTCTGATTTGACAGATATGCTTAGAATTATAAGATTATGACAACACTCACAAAATAGGTATTGTCGTTGTCATCTATTTCATAATTTGTGAGTGTAGACTTCTTCTACCTTAAACTCAGATCTGTCAAAACAAGACATTTGTACTGTTTATAATATACTATCCACCGAGTTTACAAACTAGCCAAGGAAGTAAGCATATTAACCGTAATAGGTATACAACAATATGGTTATTTTAAATTAATACCGAATTAAATACGAAAGAAAGCAACTCGCTCATAAAAACTGTTGTTATTTACGATTATTTAGTGTAATATGACTAGATATTACGAATGAGGTTTTATTTTTGTAAAAAGAGGATAATAATGAAACTATTCTAACCTAACTGGGAATATCAAGGGTACCTTAGGTGGGTAACCGACAATTTAAATAGAATATTGTGAAATTTAAAATTTTTCTATAGATGTATTTTCCAACTCAAAAAATTAACAAACTAACATAATCGAAGAAATAATATAATATCACCATAAAAACTTTGTAACCAAATAAATAAAACATTTCTTTGTGATAATTTCAATAGCTCAATTTTAAATCTACTCGATATTATTTTAGATGAAATATCAACCCTGTAATTTTATGAAACTTAAGAACCAACTAGGTTTAATTAATTTCTGTTAAATTGTTCGATTTAAAGATTAAATAAAATTTTAATGTAAGTGCCCAAATATATGTACCCACTAAATGGCTAAATGACTATCAAGTCTTGATATTGCTGCATCCCTCGGTTTCTGCTAAATACAAACCCTAGACAAAAAATAAAATAATTTCGGGATCATACATATAGTTACGGCAGATGTGTACATTTGATGTTTACAGGCATAAAGAAATTGTACAAAACCGCCATTTCCATGAAGCAGGAACACCTTAAAAAAAGGGGGATGAAATGTACACTTACGTTTGTCAAAAAAACTAACACTTGGCATTGGTGATGAAAAATCCTTTTGTATCCGACATTTACTTGGTGTTAAACAGGGAATCGATTCGCCCTGATTAACCTTTTAATTTGAGTTTTCACGAGTCACTAGTCAGTTTTTCAAAGACTGTTCAACAGGCTACGAGCAAGCACTTGCACAAAAATAAACCAGGGAATGTCTAATTCTAACTAAACACAATATTTCCGAAACGAAAAGTCTACATAGAACCGAATCACGTAACGTTCTGTCACTATTTTGTTTATGAGATAAATGTATGGTAACTGCACACTCATCACATCACCGAAAGAAAAAGTGCCACCTCTACTGCTAGCCGAAATCACTAAACCTCTAGTTCACTATGTTTATGGACTTGTATAGAATTCGTTCTACATCGATAACATGTATTAATAACATTCCGTTCCTCCTATAAAATCCTTCCGAACCGGTTCAACACGACGCTAGAGCTTTAATATACGACTCGCCACTCCTGCTAATTTGCAATCGGGACTACGACAGAAATGAACAAAATTTCGGATACGTCATGCAAACATGTGATGTAAATCATGGCGTCATGGAGGGTCTCTGTACCAAGCTGAAAATATAAACAATATAAAAATTAATTTCAAGTCCCGGAGCGTAGGCAACACACTAAACCGATATGCTTAACTTTGCAAACCTATTTTATCTACTTGCAATACAATATTTAAATATTTCCCTCCATATGCATTTAATTGATAAAGTATTACAGAAAGTCACGCNATAAAGAAGAGTGTATTTATCTAAGGAAACAATTACTTCTAGCGTCGATTTCACCAGGCTACTATTGTTGCTAGTTTTACAGTGCCTTATTTTTAGAACAGGAAGGTTTATAAAGGAAATATATATCTGAGATAACGGACGATTGGACATTCTGGAATTAGTTAAATATTGATATTTCTAACAAAAGAATGAAACAAACTAAATACATTAGCTTTGGTTTGAAGGAATCCTAATTCATATTACGAAATGCTATGCACCTTGGACTTACGATAGGTTAAAATGAGAGCGGATTCCCTGAATGGTTTGTGTGAAGTACTATGTACTAAAAGAGTTAGGTTGGGTTGTAGTGGAAAAGGCTTTCTTGATGTACTTGCTTGCAGAATGGGTTTAGGATACGTTATGGAATTTGCTAATTTACAATAGTGTAGGATGAGAAAGGATTCCCTGCTTGCCTTGTGTGAGTTGCTATGCAGAAAGGGTTTAGGTTACGTTACGGTAGACAAGGCTTTCCTGATTGGTTTATCTGCAGTATTATACGCTATGGGTTTAGGGGAAGTTCTGGATTTAGCTGATTCACGATAAGTTATGATGAGAAAGAATTCCTTAATTGGCTTGTGAGAATTAAGGGTTTAGGTTGGATTGTGGTGGAAAACGATGATTGGCTTGTCTAATATTTTTCTGGTTTACAATAGGTTTTGATAAAAGAGGAATTCCTCATTGGCTTGTGTGAGGTGCTATGCACTTACGATTTAGGATAGAATGCTATGGAGAAAAGTTTCCTGATTGGTTTGTCTGAGTATTATCCACAATTGATTTACGTTAGGTTTTCAAATTAGCTGACGTACGATAAGTTATGATGAGAAAGAATTCCCTGATTGGCTTGCAAGAATTAGGGGTTTAGGTTGGATTGTGGTGATAAAGGATGAGTGGCTTGTCTGAAAGTTAGGGTAGGTTCCGGAACTGCCTGACTTATAATAGGTTATGATGAGCGAGAATTCCTGATTGGCTTGTGAAAATTGCTATGCACTTTAGATTTAAATTTGGTTGGCTTGTTAGAAGTGTTATGCACTACGGGTTTAGAGTAGATTATGATGGAAATGGTTTTACCCGATTGCGAAGTGCTCAAGTTTACTTGCTGAGATAGGATTCTTTGATTGGCTTGTGTGAAGTGCCATTTACGCGTAATGCACTAGCATCTACCATAAATTATGGTGACATGTATGATATGCTATAGACTTGGGTTTAGGTTAGGTTATGATGAGAGAGGATTTTCTGATTGTCATATGATTTAGGTTTGGTTAGGTTGGGAATGGTTTCGTTGATTGCTAAATACATTGTGCAAAATATCAAATAATTTAAAAATAGTTTTCAACGATTGAATGTTTGGTTTCCACAGTCATGTATTCATTCTGTCGATTTGTTTTTTCATTCCCACATCTAGTAAAGCAACAACATATATAGCAGTCAACTGTTATTAACGTTGAGCATATACAATTAAATTTCCGCAGTTTAAAAAAATTCTGTTGTAGTTATAACGGCGTGTGTTTATTTAAATAATAGTGTTTTTTTTTGTTACCTGTACGAGTTAATGTAGCTAATTTTAATGTAGAAACAACAAAAATTAAATAACAGAGTTAGTCAAAACAAAACGATAAAACCTAACATCCATTTCGTGCGTATACAACTTTATTGATCGTTATTACGCGCTGTGAGATAGCAACATACATACATGTAACGTACGTATGAGCTCATATTGTTTGAAATTAATGAATCACATCTGGTTATTCACCTTGATTCGCTTATTTTTAGACAAATTAGGGAAAATTAATATTGAAACAATAAACAAGCGATTAAAACCAAATTATGTAGGTACTTACTTTTCCGTTTCAAAAAGTACCTAAAGTTGCACTTGCTGGAAAACGCCTACTCTATTTATTTATTTTACTGTCTAATTTTCATAAAAAAATGCCTAAATAGCTTACTTTCCCAGTAAGCCTTTGGTAAATTGCCAAATTTAATTAAAATTAATTTATAATTAATGCTCGCCTGTCACCAAACTAAAGGTCTCCGCTAACACGTTTATTAAATGTGTGCGGGACGATTGGACACACGGCTTCCGGGTGCGTGACGAAACTGCGCGCAGTGAGGACACATACAGGGTGTCCCATTTATAATAATTAAAAAAAAAACCATGGCTTCCTGACACAAAATACAACAAAAAAGTGTTATACAATTTTTCAATCCAGTGACAATTGAGCTCGCAAATCGTCTTTGTAAATTTGAACGTACAATTTGTTTCATTACGGGCCTGGATCTAGGCGACTAACGTNATTATTTGTATGACAAAGAGACTAAATATGTATGTGGCAGATCGGGAATTAGTTGGGGTACTAAAAATTAAGTAGCCTTTGTTTATACTTATTTCAAAATATTCGGTTTTTGTAAAAAAATTTCTTCTTATAGTGAAAATTATTGGCTATTATGTATTATTTATCACAGGAGTGTCTTGTTTATTTTCATTCATATTAGGAATTACTCTGTACATGATTGAAAGATCTCCAGTACCCCTTATGCCAAAAACCAAGTATTTAATGGAAAATCCACCTGGTGAGTTAATACCATTTTTTTTAAATAGACCATGGTCGATGAGAGTACAAAAATGGGCCACAAAAATGAGTAAAATTTTCTAAAGAGAAAACGTTTTTTAAAAAACTTATTAACCACTTCATTTTCATAGTGTTATCGGCCGTAGTTTTTTCATTTATATTCAACTTCTTCCTGTTATTTATTATTACGCTAATGATTTTAATTAGCAGTAATTTCATTATTATTTTTATATTATAAACAATAACAATTTTTTTTCGTAGGATTTACTTTTCTTCCTAACAAATATCCTGAAATGCCCCTTATATGGTATTATAATGGTATTGAAAGTAGTGTTCATTCGAAAACAGTTAACGATTTTTTTGAAGGTACGGTTTTAATGCAGTCACATGCGACTTTTATTCATGTCAGTAGTTATTCTAACAATAAACAAGTTGTTAATTATAACGATTTCGAAAACTAATTATTTCTTTAATCCATTGCGTTAAAATGAATAATAAGCATTATTTCGTTTTGAACCACAATTTCCGGATATCTCACCTTTTTCTTGGGAATTATATTATATGTTGGACAAATAATTTCATTTTTCTTGTATTATTTCCAAAACTTTTGTTTGCGCGATATTATTGAAAAATGAAAAACCGTATTTCATGCAGTCTATGACGATGCAGTCTCAAAAAATGCAGACAATTATGTGGATTGTGAAAAAGAAAACCCTAAAGATCACAATAAGAGTTGCATCTTTAGAAGAGATGCTTTAGGTCCATGTGCTCAACCAACTTATGGTTCAAAGTCACCCTGTATTTATTTAAAACTAAACAAAGTATGTTAATTAACCACTATCTTTTAGGAAAACTATTTATTCTGATTTCTGTTATAGCATCCGGGTTGGGTACCAAAATATTATGGTGCTTTACCTGATAAAATGCCAGAAGAACTTAAAAAACTAATAAAGGCTTCCACAAACAGAAAGGTCCGATTTAGTTTTTCTATTTAATATGTCAGATAAAGTTAAAAAAATAAAGCTCCTCCTGTTTTCTTTGAAGAAAATATGGGTTTACTGTCACCCTAATAAACCAGCTGATGAAGATCATTTAGGGAATATCAGTTACTATCCCAATCAAGAAATTCAAGAATACTACTTCCCTTTTAATTTTCAAAAATATTATTTAAGTCCTGTAGTAGCAGTTCAAATAAATGATGTTGAGCGTAAGTTTGCATAAGGAGGAACTGGAACGAAGTAAAGATAGAGGTAGCTATTTTAAATTCAGGAGAGAAATAAAATACTATACCCGTTATCACGAATTTATAACTAATCATGTTACAGTATTATTCACCTCATTAGACACTTCTAATTCTCAATATTAATGATTAAAAATATTACGAAAAAGCAACTCTAAAAACAGAATTAAAAAAAAAATAATAAAGTGAAAACTGAATAAAATAATAGCAAATATCACAAAAGTTTTGCTAGGATAATCTTCATTATTAAAATTCAAAAAATTTAAAAAAGTTCTTTAAGCAAAAGAAAATAAAGTGGGTATTAATAAGTTACCGTTAAGCGTATGTTCCATGAACAATTACATTATCTAATATAGATTATTNTAATAGCAAATATCACAAAAGTTTTGCTAGGATAATCTTCATTATTAAAATTCAAAAAATTTAAAAAAGTTCTTTAAGCAAAAGAAAATAAAGTGGGTATTAATAAGTTACCGTTAAGCGTATGTTCCATGAACAATTACATTATCTAATATAGATTATTTTTATGCTCACATTCTAATTACTTATTCCGGTTCCTCCTTACCTAATCCATTTTACGAATTATACTAAAAGGTGACTATCGAAATCTCTATATGGTGGCACTGGTATGAGAGTTAGTGTTTGAGTATATCCAAAAGATACCATATCACTGAGAGCATCTTCAATACACTGACTAGCTAAGTTTAAATTCGACAGAACATATACCATTTGTGTATTATCTCAGTCACTCTTTACAGGCCAATTTCGGTAGTCTCCTTTACCTGTTTCCATTTAATTTAATTTTTAAGTTATTTTCCTAATTAAATTAAATTATTGCTAAGATTAATTAATGAATTTTTTAAATTTTTAGCGGGTTATCTAAGTGTTGTAAAGTGTTCAGTGTGGGCTGATAACATTGCACCTAAATTNAAATTATTGCTAAGATTAATTAATGAATTTTTTAAATTTTTAGCGGGTTATCTAAGTGTTGTAAGGTGTTCAGTGTGGGCTGATAACATTGCACCTTCATAAAAAAATGCCTAAATAGCTTACTTTCCCAGTAAGCCTTTGGTAAATTGCCAAATTTAATTAAAATTAATTTATAATTAATGCTCGCCTGTCACCAAACTAAAGGTCTCCGCTAACACGTTTATTAAATGTGTGCGGGACGATTGGACACACGGCTTCCGGGTGCGTGACGAAACTGCGCGCAGTGAGGACACATACAGGGTGTCCCATTTATAATAATTAAAAAAAAAACCATGGCTTCCTGACACAAAATACAACAAAAAAGTGTTATACAATTTTTCAATCTAATGACAATTGAGCTCGCAAATCGTCTTTGTAAATTTGAACGTACAATTTGTTTCATTACGGGCCTGGATCTAGGCGACTAACGTCGCTCAGCTGATCTAGTGTGGATGTAACAAGTACCTACCGGGAAGAAGCCGAATGCACTTCCACCTTGTAAAAAAAAGGTAAAAGTGAAAAAGAAATGCGTACCTTTTATAAAAAATGTTTAAATTGTCCGCCATTCGCTTCAATGCAACACTGACAGCGACGTACCCAGTTGCTGCGAATTTTGGCCCAGATACCGGGAATATTTCGAATTATACGATAGGCATTGGTAATGTAACTCACCACCAACTGACGGTTGAATAAGAACCCTACTAGAATGCACTATCACACTACTAATTGTCCTTATTGTAATAGTCTTTTATGAAATGACCACTAAATAAATAAACTAACACTAACAAACAAGTAAATTCCACAACAATCCAAAGCGAACTGAACAACCTGTTAGAATCTACAACATTATGTGCCTTGTTTTCGAGTCACTTCCAGCAGTGTAATTATACGAGGTTATATCAATACTTAGCTTTTTACATTTAATGAAAACAAAATAACCAAAATTGGTCCTTCTGGACACACCCTTGTATTACCCCACGTGGGGTTAATGAGCCCTGCCAGGCAAAAGTAACGTTTAACACATGTGAATGGTCAAAGTAGGTCTGCATCTTGTCTCAACTTTTACAACCATAACACATACATTTGTTTTCGTACACTAGTACGTTATGTTACAAACCTTTACCAAACGCTGGGTGGTGAGGGTTGTTTGTGCACCGCTTCTAACTATTCCGTAGTTGTTAAAATTTCTTTTCTATTTAAAATAACATAATACTCGACGTCATGGACTACATTAGGTCCACTTCAGTTTACGATCATGGGATTTTCGATTGTGATAGGTACATAGTTTTTCTAACGTGTTTCAGTCATCTAATGGACCTTAACGCGAGTGCATTTTCTTCGGCTGATCCGTAACTTAATACCAAACATAAACAATAACATCACCCCAAAAAGCAGCTGATTCCGACCTACTGAAGGTGAATTTTTCTACGATCAGCTGGCAATCGTAATTAATTTGCGATTGTGCAGGGCCGGCATCGAAACTGTTATAATTTTATAATTTTTTATTTTGTTTCAAAAGTCAAAAGTGTTATAACATTTTATGTTCCAAATGCCCGTAGGAGTCTGTGGTATAAATATTAATTATTATAACTGGGACACCCTATATATGAAAGCTACATATGTCTGTAAGGACGCGCAGAACACTCGAAAACATCGAAAAAGTTTGACTCAATCATTTAACAGTAAATTATGTTGGGTACTGTACAAGTTGGGGTAAATAAACTAAAACGAGACTTATTTTAGTAACCACTAAAACTTTTCTCAGTGAATTCGTGTTTCTTTTCACTTCTAATTAACGACCGATAGACGTGGGAGAAGCACGTGTCCGCAGGAAAAGGATTTATAAGGGTGAATCTCTCTTTTTTACTCTAATTATTCCTTCACCACAGTATACTTTGAAGTATCGGTTATTTTTGGATAATATAAGTAAACAGAAACAATGAGAGAATAAAGTAAAGCTTACCTGACATGAAGTGAAGGAGGATGGCACAGATTGGATAAATCGTCGGGCTGTAGACAATGTCAGGACAGGAATAACCGAGCACAGACACAACTCTGTCAGCAATACATCTTCCACGATGAGTCAAAAAGTACGAATGACAATGAGACGGTTCGACAAAAGGCGGTAATGATACAGGTTTGTCAGACAGCTCATTGGTTCCAAATACTTGTTTAACCATGTCCCAATAGAATCCATCCATGGATTTACTATTGTTCATGTGCTGAGAACATAAAACTGGCCAAAGGTGTCCCCTTATCGGGTCGTTTACGGGCCAGTTGTTGTTTCTTATGATGTTTTTAACATCTTGCTTCCGGCCCTGATGGACCAATATCTGTATATCGGCAAATGTTTTGAGCGGCTTTTTTGGTGGACTTGGGGGTACCACAGTAATTGCAGTAGTGTCAACGTGCGAAGGGAAGCCGTCGAAATTACTGGCTTCCTCTTCTAATGTTGAAAGCATTGTGGGCATTTTGCGTTTTCGTCCTGAGGCCCCCCAAAAGAAGAACAGTTTACGTGAGATCTTGGAACATTTTCTGATCTGTAAAATCAAACAGGCACCCATAAACACTACACTAATGCAACAGATAATTATTTTCTATTATTCATAATAAAAACTTAAAGCTTTTAAGGGTTACTAAGCTTTGTTCAAAAGGTTCTGGCAGTTTCGTTAGTTTAAGGTAGTTTTCAGAATACTTTAAGGTACCACGTTATAATTTTCAAAATATGATGCCACCAACGGGATATTCCAATGTTCCGTTCTTAACTGACCACTAGTGTATATGCATATTACCGTCAAAATACTTACGTGGCTAGTTTGTACACTAGCTGGATTTTTGATAGTATACAAACTGTCCAAATGTCTGATTTGACAGATATGCTTAGAATTATAAGATTATGACAACACTCACAAAATAGGTATTGTCGTTGTCATCTATTTCATAATTTGTGAGTGTAGACTTCTTCTACCTTAAACTCAGATCCGTCAAAACAAGACATTTGTACTGTTTATAATATACTATCCACCGAGTTTACAAACTAGCCAAGGAAGTAAGCATATTAACCGTAATAGGTATACAACAATATGGTTATTTTAAATTAATACCGAATTAAATACGAAAGAAAGCAACTCGCTCATAAAAACTGTTGTTATTTACGATTATTTAGTGTAATATGACTAGATATTACGAATGAGGTTTTATTTTTGTAAAAAGAGGATAATAATGAAACTATTCTAACCTAACTGGGAATATCAAGGGTACCTTAGGTGGGTAACCGACAATTTAAATAGAATATTGTGAAATTTAAAATTTTTCTATAGATGTATTTTCCAACTCAAAAAATTAACAAACTAACATAATCGAAGAAATAATATAATATCACCATAAAAACTTTGTAACCAAATAAATAAAACATTTCTTTGTGATAATTTCAATAGCTCAATTTTAAATCTACTCGATATTATTTTAGATGAAATATCAACCCTGTAATTTTATGAAACTTAAGAACCAACTAGGTTTAATTAATTTCTGTTAAATTGTTCGATTTAAAGATTAAATAAAATTTTAATGTAAGTGCCCAAATATATGTACCCACTAAATGGCTAAATGACTATCAAGTCTTGATATTGCTGCATCCCTCGGTTTCTGCTAAATACAAACCCTAGACAAAAAATAAAATAATTTCGGGATCATACATATAGTTACGGCAGATGTGTACATTTGATGTTTACAGGCATAAAGAAATTGTACAAAACCGCCATTTCCATGAAGCAGGAACACCTTAAAAAAAGGGGGATGAAATGTACACTTACGTTTGTCAAAAAAACTAACACTTGGCATTGGTGATGAAAAATCCTTTTGTATCCGACATTTACTTGGTGTTAAACAGGGAATCGATTCGCCCTGATTAACCTTTTAATTTGAGTTTTCACGAGTCACTAGTCAGTTTTTCAAAGACTGTTCAACAGGCTACGAGCAAGCACTTGCACAAAAATAAACCAGGGAATGTCTAATTCTAACTAAACACAATATTTCCGAAACGAAAAGTCTACATAGAACCGAATCACGTAACGTTCTGTCACTATTTTGTTTATGAGATAAATGTATGGTAACTGCACACTCATCACATCACCGAAAGAAAAAGTGCCACCTCTACTGCTAGCCGAAATCACTAAACCTCTAGTTCACTATGTTTATGGACTTGTATAGAATTCGTTCTACATCGATAACATGTATTAATAACATTCCGTTCCTCCTATAAAATCCTTCCGAACCGGTTCAACACGACGCTAGAGCTTTAATATACGACTCGCCACTCCTGCTAATTTGCAATCGGGACTACGACAGAAATGAACAAAATTTCGGATACGTCATGCAAACATGTGATGTAAATCATGGCGTCATGGAGGGTCTCTGTACCAAGCTGAAAATATAAACAATATAAAAATTAATTTCAAGTCCCGGAGCGTAGGCAACACACTAAACCGATATGCTTAACTTTGCAAACCTATTTTATCTACTTGCAATACAATATTTAAATATTTCCCTCCATATGCATTTAATTGATAAAGTATTACAGAAAGTCACGCAGAAAAATTTAATGCTAATTTTGAATGTATTAATTTGAAATATTTTAATTTTCTCCACTAAAACTGAATGACAAAATTAGTTGTAAAATAATTTTATTGTTATTTGTCATATTGACAAACCAAAAATATTTATAGAATGAACATTTGTATCCTTGCTTATCAGTAAAACAGCTTAAATAATTCATACTTCATTCATATGTACAAAGCGATGAGAAATTTGTATTTGTTGATTGGGGTGGGTTTTTACACTTTTACGTTTAATGTAAGGTTTAATTCCTGTGCAAAAAGTAATTTTTTTAGAGTACTAAGAAATATGTATTTTTTTTGGGTGATTTGGAATAATGAACATTTTCAGTTTCAACTTTCCACATTTTCCTAAGAAAAAAATATAGCAGCATGACAAGTCAAGAAAGAATCACTCAATCTATTAGAAATTCTGGCACATCATCTTACTACTCTAGAAGAACCGCTCCAGGTCCTCACGAATCTCGATGGAGGCGATTTAAAAATTATTTGTATGACAAAGAGACTAAATATGTATGTGGCAGATCGGGAATTAGTTGGGGTACTAAAAATTAAGTAGCCTTTGTTTATACTTATTTCAAAATATTCGGTTTTTGTAAAAAAATTTCTTCTTATAGTGAAAATTATTGGCTATTATGTATTATTTATCACAGGAGTGTCTTGTTTATTTTCATTCATATTAGGAATTACTCTGTACATGATTGAAAGATCTCCAGTACCCCTTATGCCAAAAACCAAGTATTTAATGGAAAATCCACCTGGTGAGTTAATACCATTTTTTTTAAATAGACCATGGTCGATGAGAGTACAAAAATGGGCCACAAAAATGAGTAAAATTT
>NW_020438887.1:690842-746218 GCF_000699045.2 Agrilus planipennis
GTAGGATTTACTTTTCTTCCTAACAAATATCCTGAAATGCCCCTTATATGGTATTATAATGGTATTGAAAGTAGTGTTCATTCGAAAACAGTTAACGATTTTTTTGAAGGTACGGTTTTAATGCAGTCACATGCGACTTTTATTCATGTCAGTAGTTATTCTAACAATAAACAAGTTGTTAATTATAACGATTTCGAAAACTAATTATTTCTTTAATCCATTGCGTTAAAATGAATAATAAGCATTATTTCGTTTTGAACCACAATTTCCGGATATCTCACCTTTTTCTTGGGAATTATATTATATGTTGGACAAATAATTTCATTTTTCTTGTATTATTTCCAAAACTTTTGTTTGCGCGATATTATTGAAAAATGAAAAACCGTATTTCATGCAGTCTATGACGATGCAGTCTCAAAAAATGCAGACAATTATGTGGATTGTGAAAAAGAAAACCCTAAAGATCACAATAAGAGTTGCATCTTTAGAAGAGATGCTTTAGGTCCATGTGCTCAACCAACTTATGGTTCAAAGTCACCCTGTATTTATTTAAAACTAAACAAAGTATGTTAATTAACCACTATCTTTTAGGAAAACTATTTATTCTGATTTCTGTTATAGCATCCGGGTTGGGTACCAAAATATTATGGTGCTTTACCTGATAAAATGCCAGAAGAACTTAAAAAACTAATAAAGGCTTCCACAAACAGAAAGGTCCGATTTAGTTTTTCTATTTAATATGTCAGATAAAGTTAAAAAAATAAAGCTCCTCCTGTTTTCTTTGAAGAAAATATGGGTTTACTGTCACCCTAATAAACCAGCTGATGAAGATCATTTAGGGAATATCAGTTACTATCCCAATCAAGAAATTCAAGAATACTACTTCCCTTTTAATTTTCAAAAATATTATTTAAGTCCTGTAGTAGCAGTTCAAATAAATGATGTTGAGCGTAAGTTTGCATAAGGAGGAACTGGAACGAAGTAAAGATAGAGGTAGCTATTTTAAATTCAGGAGAGAAATAAAATACTATACCCGTTATCACGAATTTATAACTAATCATGTTACAGTATTATTCACCTCATTAGACACTTCTAATTCTCAATATTAATGATTAAAAATATTACGAAAAAGCAACTCTAAAAACAGAATTAAAAAAAAAATAATAAAGTGAAAACTGAATAAAATAATAGCAAATATCACAAAAGTTTTGCTAGGATAATCTTCATTATTAAAATTGAAAAAATTTAAAAAAGTTCTTTAAGCAAAAGAAAATAAAGTGGGTATTAATAAGTTACCGTTAAGCGTATGTTCCATGAACAATTACATTATCTAATATAGATTATTTTTATGCTCACATTCTAATTACTTATTCCGGTTCCTCCTTACCTAATCCATTTTACGAATTATACTAAAAGGTGACTATCGAAATCTCTATATGGTGGCACTGGTATGAGAGTTAGTGTTTGAGTATATCCAAAAGATACCATATCACTGAGAGCATCTTCAATACACTGACTAGCTAAGTTTAAATTCGACAGAACATATACCATTTGTGTATTATCTCAGTCACTCTTTACAGGCCAATTTCGGTAGTCTCCTTTACCTGTTTCCATTTAATTTAATTTTTAAGTTATTTTCCTAATTAAATTAAATTATTGCTAAGATTAATTAATGAATTTTTTAAATTTTTAGCGGGTTATCTAAGTGTTGTAAGGTGTTCAGTGTGGGCTGATAACATTGCACCTAAATTCCAATCTGTTTTGATTTCATTTTATATCGGATCCCCAAAATAATCAGTGTCAAGTAAAGATAATAGTAAATAACGTATTTGAAGTACAAAAAAAAAAACAAAATGTATTTTACCTTACGGTAAATAACCACTGCAATAAAATATATAATACTTCAGTAAATAATTTTAGCTTTCGGCGGCGATTACAGAGGTATCACTACTCGTTCTGGATGAGATTTTCTTTTCAAATTCTCTGAACTCTTTGGCTATTTTAGTTTGGTATTCTGGTAATGTGTTCTCTTTTATACACTCACGAATTTTTTCAAAGAAGCGAAGATAATGATGAACATTGTGACTGAAATTGATAAAAAGCAATTTTTAACCAACAACATCATTTGCTGTTAATGTTATGCAGAATCATTTATAATTATTATTGTGGACGTTATTAATATATAGAATTCTTGTTTAATAAAGTTTTAAAATAATAATACTTTTTGAAGTTATTTTTTAATAACAAAATATTTTTTCTCATTTTGTTTAATTTAATAAACGGTGAAATAAGCTTTCACTATTAAACTATTAAAAAAAAACTATTAGACAACTATTATGGTCCAATAATGTTCTTAATATACATACATGGTCAGTAATATTGGTCCTAGCAACTCTTGCACTGCGAGTAAATGATGAATGTATCCTCTGGTGTGTTTGGTACATGCTAAGCATGTACAATTCGGTAAAATTGGTTTAAAATCATCGGCATACCTAAATAAAAAATCAAATGAAAGAGTAAGACAAATCTCCACTAGAAATAAATGCAACAATAAATATAAATTAAAAATTAGAATCATTAATGTATGATAAAGTCAAATGTAGCTTACTGTGATTCTCGCAAATTAATTTCGAATTTTTGTAACTTATCATCTGTTCCTAATGAAAACGTTAAAGCTGCTGATCGCTCAGTTACAATATAACAGTAAGATGTGTCGAAAATATCAATACCACATCCTACTAAGTGTAGAACCATTAGTGGATTCCAGCATCCTTGAACTATCCTAACTTTATCAACTGGAAGATTTTCCTGGAATCAATTTCATCATACAATTTATTTATTGCTATTAAACTAACTATACATTACAGTGACATATTTAACGACAGGTTTGACTTCATCAAATGGAATAAATTCTACTTCTGGTCCATTATTATGAAGTCCATCAATAACGTAGCCTCCAACATTTTCATTACTGGTGACCGCATCAAGACATCTTTTCCTTTCTCTAATACTATAGCCACCTGTTACACTCGCAATCACAAATGTATCTTTTAATATTTCAGATTTTGTATGCCTTTCCATGCATTTGTTGTAAAACTTTATTGTATTATCAACTGACTTGATAATTCGTTTATTTAAACTTGCAACATTAGTGTCACTATCAGTTAACATACAATACATATCTGGCTTATAATTCTCAATAAGATCCATGTACTTATCTGCATTTATCATAACTTTTCCACCTCTAGTCCATATAGGTATATTATCTTTAACATGGTGCCCTGATTGGGTCAATTCACCTGGGTCTTGGACGGTCATATATGATAAACAATCCTTCATTCCTTAAAATAAAAAGTAGTTAGTTAATACTTCTATATTTATAAAGGAAGAACAGTTAAAGAATGGTCTTAATCATTATTGAAACAACCACACATGGATCATATATAAAGTTAAAGGAAAATTAGTAAATTAGATAACATTTAGTGATTTTGCATATTTTGTCAATATAAATACACCTACCTACAAAACTTGCAATATTTCCTTCAAACTGGGACATAGCCTGGTGGAAACTATAAGTACTTGTAAGTGGAATTTGGATAATTTCTTGATTCTTAGAGATCATTTTAAATACTTCATGGGTAATATGGGGTAGGCTTCCTCCCTGGAAAAGCGCATTTTTCTTATAAGTTCATATATTGCAAAAATCCCAAGCATAAAACATATTTAAAAAAGGAATCAAAAATATGTAAACAATGAAAGTTGGAAATAAATTAAATATGTAATGCCAAATTCAAGAATAAAATATGTATATATATATGTAATGTTTAAAAGTATTAAAAATATTTTGTAGATGTAAGAAAATGTAGGTACCCTTGTGTACAACAATACCATTGGAGTTTGAAATCGAAAACTTGAAGGGCTATCATTACTGCAATATAGTTTTCCTAAACGGGGAGCACTTTTTACCGAGGTTTTTACAGAAAATTTCATTTCTATATTTTAAAATAAAAGCACCATATTTTTAGTTATCACTTTTTGCATTGGTTCATAAATTAATTATTAAAAATAGTCAAATGTCAACGAAAATTGCAATAAATGCAATTTTGTAGATTTTATATTTAGGTTATGGATTAAGCACGGAGGTTAGGTTCATTATATCCATAGATAATTATTATTGTATTATACCATAGCACGACATTGCTTTTTCATATTATTTCAAAAATACTTTATTCGAAATATGGTCGACTTTAAGTAGCAGGAAATTAATGTTACTGAAAATTTCAGCCTTTTTGAAATGTTTGTGTAATTACACGTACGTTAATTGACGGCCATGTGAATTCATCCATTGTTGGCGTTTTCGGCCATTTTACTTTAATTGTTGCCGTATTGCTACCACACAGATATGAGAGATATTGCCACCGTAGAGATAATATTCTAATAATATCAATAGATACCTATCATCTCTATGGTTGTCGGCCATTCTTTTTTAATTTTTGCTATATATATTTGCGATTATACTTATTGTTACAGTCGTCAGCCATTGTAATTTTGTAATTGTTGCAACATTACGATTATTTCGGCCATTATACTTTAATTAGCATATTGTTTAATTATTAAAATACTTTAAGCAAGATTTAATTTGAATGTATCATAAGTAGGTTACAACCAAATATTAAAAAAAAATGTTCTGAAAACGGCAATGCTTTATTTCAATAGAACTGAAATATAGGCAAAAAAATAATGTTTTATAAAAAATAAATTTTCACAATAAATATGTATCTGGATTCAAATTATTCGGAAGTAATTTTGTAATAACGTAAACCAATAGTAGCTACATTTTACAATGAATATTAAATACAGCCCTTGTTAGTTTAAATATTATTTTTTAATTACGATTTTTGCAAAATTTACTGAAGCAGAAACATCACTTATCTCTACCAACATAGTTTTTATTTTTATTACATCAACACTTCCAAATATACTATATCTAAATATAGCAAAAACGCGTGTTTTGCGCACCCCGTGGATTTATTGTTTACTTTTGTCCGCGCTCTTTTGCGGTGGCTAATTAAGCATGGCAAAACAGACCGGAAAATATCGTAGTTTATAATTAAAGGCAAAAACATTGCAACTACTATATGATTATTAATAATCACTTTCAAAAGCTAAAACTATATCTAATTCACCACAGCTACAAAAATAAATAATAATTACTATTTTAAAGCTTAGAATAGTCATCACCAACATTTTAGTTTTGAAATTATATGATATTTTTTAAACATGATACTTTTCATTTTTACATGTTATTTACAAAGGGTTTTATTGTAATAGTTACAAATAGTGTAATTTGTCGGTTATTAAATTCTGAATATAAAACGGCAGTATTCTGTCATATTAAGTAATTTTGCACTGGTTTCAAATATATAATAATTTAATTCACTAATCTACAGCACAACTTGTTAATTTTATAAAGATTCATTTTTTTTTCTTACTTTAATTATTTGTTTTTATACATTTATATTTGTATGTGTTTGATGTTGCAAGCCTATTATTTCGTTTGGAAAAACTGGTATTTGTATAAGTTATTATTAAATATATATTAGATACATATAAAGATAAAGTCGAAATATGAACTTCATACAGTTCAAACTGGAAACTACTGTTAATAAATTTTTGTTTTGTATAGACAATATAAAGGTTTCATATATTTTAAAATTCGTAACAAGTCACTTTTAAAAGTTTTCAAAAGTTTATTAATAAATTTCGTTTACCGGTTAAAAGATAAAATAGTATTGACCTAATATGTCTCACATTTAGGCTACATAAATGGTGTTCACTCCCTATGTGAAAAGCAACCTTATCTTGCCAGAGAAAAAACGTCGTTCAGTATAAACTTTAAGTTTATCATTAGGGCAAGTCTTAAAATAGTAGGTGTTTTTAAAACTCAAACTTTTTTACACGTTTGTAACACTCTACCAATCGGTAAGTGCGTAAATTTTGTGATTGCGACGGAAATGCGTAACCGGAAATACGAAGGTAGAGGCGCGGGCTATTCAATCGATGCAACTTACAGTTGACGTTTGAATAGAGGGAGAATATGAAGAAAAATAAGGCACAGCCGTCAACCGTTTGATCTGGTAACGTTGAACGTATTGAACAACATGAAATTCTGAAATTATTTTCCTCATTGTTGTACATCATTGACGACTATTGTAAGACCTGTTCTTTTTTTTTATTTCTCGTAAGGTAATGTCTCTGTTCACACATCGCATCTTATCATCTTTGCCTTTTTAAACGCTTAATTAATTGTATTTATAAGTGTATATGTACCTAGTTTTATTTATCGGTGATGTTGTAAACATTGTCACTAACATAATAATAAATAATGGACATCAGATCTTTCAGTTGTATGTAATATGGTATACTGGCAGTGTACTTTTTTTTAGAATTGTCCAGTCTTAGATGTAATAAACAAAAACAGCGTTTATCAACTATGTAATGTCGGTAGATTGCTTTTTATAAATAGCAGGAGATATTGTGTAATGAAAAAAAATTCCCATTATAAATTAAATAATTTTCTGGTGCGGAATTAAAAATGATGTCAATTCTTTTACGTTAACAGTACTTTGTAACTAATGATTTGCATATTTACTATTGTTTTTCTATTTGTTTGTTAAATTCATTTTATTGCTATTTTGGCATTTTATATTGTTCGTCCTGATTTATGTTTGAAACGTCATTTTTTCTTTCGTTGTACTGTATTTATCCACTCCGTAATAAGTCATTTAGGAAGACTTTTTGTTTATAAAATTTACCTTACCTTTTCTCAGTACATACTTAATACTTTCCAATGCGTTTCATTTTAAATACAAATACGTACAGATAATTTTAAAAGTTTGTCAGCTGATTGA
Organism: Agrilus planipennis; assembly: GCF_000699045.2. Lineage (NCBI taxonomy): Eukaryota > Metazoa > Arthropoda > Insecta > Coleoptera > Buprestidae > Agrilus > Agrilus planipennis. The sequence goes on from NW_020438887.1 coordinate 697,754, forward strand.
AAAAAGGGACATAACGTACAGGATAAATAAGAGTTGGAAACTAAATAAACAAAATAAGTACTAATACCAATCACAATAGAAAACAATAAAACAACAACTTTCTTATTATAAAAAAAAAACGCACTTTAGACATCCCTCATTAATTCGAAATGAATAGAGCCCTCCCTTTGAAGATTACTACTGCGATAGTTGATGTTTTTCGCCCAAGCTCTGCATTCGATGTTGATAAGTACATTTGCTGTAACAAAAAGTTGTTTCTCCTTTAGATTTAATAAAGAATTGATTAAAAATATAATTAACCAATCTTTTATGGAAGCCAATAAGGAAAAGGAGAGATACATTGGTAGCACATCTTCACAGATATTTCAGAAGTACAAACAGGACTAAAGAGGGGAAGAAGAAGAGCAAGATTTTTGTTCGCAATTAGTTAGAAATGTAGGATGTTCCAAATGTCACATGTATATATGTACAACGTAGAGGTAAAAAACATCTTACTTGAACCTATATGTTATAACTTCTGAAGTAATTTTCTGGAAAAGAAACAAAACTCGTTTTCGAAAATAGTTCGATGCCACTACTAGGTAACACTTTAAATGTGTTCTATAAACATTTGTTTACCTTTACACTTTTTAGTTGCACATTAATATCGTAATAAAAATTTAATTATCTTAAGAACGCTAAAGACATGTCAGTTTGATGAAGGCCCTTATCATACAAGATTAATGTTTACTAATTTCGTATTCAGGCTTTTGTGTTATCCACTCAACCAATTTTGTCTAAAAATAAAGACTAAGGAGGTATCAACAAACGTGATAAATTAAGTAAACGGGGTCGTTCGATAGGATCGTCCTTTTTTCTTTTTTAATTGAAACATTGAACTTATATCAGAAAGTTGATTTGTAATAGAAACTTGCATGATTTTTTCTAAGGAATAATTGGTCCATTTCGATTTGGACCAGTAAAAGAAAGGACTTTTTCCCATTAATAGTAATACTTACATTAAATGTTCTATAAAAATCTGTTTACCAAATTTACACCTTTTTTGTTGCGCACTAATACCGTAATAAAAATTTAATTATCTTAAGAACGCTAAAGACATGCCAGTTTGATGAAGGCCCTTATCATACAAGATTAATGTTTGCTAATTTTGTATTCACGCTTTTGTGTTGTCCACTCAATCAATTTTGTCTAAAAATAGAGACTAAGCAAGTATCACCAAAAGCGATAAATTGAGTAAACAGGGTGGTTCGATACGATCCTCCTTTTTTTTAATTAGAACGTTTAACTTCTGATATCAAAAAGCTGGTTTATAGTGATAGAAACTTGCATTGATTTTTTCTGCGGGAATAACCGGTTTATATCGGTTTGAACTAGTAATTCGAAGGGCTTTTTCCCGACAGTACAACGGTACGAGAGGAAATATTGATTTTTCATAGGATTCTTCCATGTGGAAGGTAGTTGAAGTTTCTTGGAGCTTTGTATCTCAAAGGAAATGCCATTGTAAATTGACCACTCCCTGTCGGTGGCACTTCGCAACAGTCATTTGATAAAGCGAATTAGGCCAGTAAATGAACTTTGTATCCGGAAAATGTGGAAAATTCTCGTTTCAATTTTTCTGTGTCAAAACTATTTCATTAACTTATACAGGGAGTTTATGAAAATGTCTGTATGTTATGGTAAACGTTATTAATGTATAATTGTTAATTTTTATACATAATCACCCCTAAGTTTTAGCCAATGTGATGAATTCTGAAGGTGAATATTGCTCTAAACAAAAGAAAGTACGTGACTTGGATAACACTTACTTCGTTTGTGTTGCCTTTACCTACCGGAATCTTAGGATCCTAACCAATTTGTCAGTTGATTTGATAAATATTCAGGAATTCATCACAACTACCAATTATACTGGTGATTACAAACATAATAATAATCGTCTATTATGTATGCATAGTCAAATCACATTTGCCGTAATATATACATACATATACATGAAGTGACTATTTATAATTCCGACGCAATTCTATTTTTTCAGTCATTTCTTATTTGTATGCTATTAAGAGACAGACGACTCATGGAAAATGTATGTCTGTCCGCCTGTTTGTACGGGTTAATCTTCGAAATGTGGAGCTTTACAGACATAAAGAGAAGGTTGTTAGGAGTTGTCTAAACAACTTTTTTTAAATTGATTTTTGTACAAATTAACAATTGCGTTTATAATAGAGATGCACCGGATAGTGACTTTGCCGGGCACCGGATAACCGTGTACCCGGCATTAGCTGTAATTCTTAGTTCAACGGGAGGCTTGAGTTTAAAGTGTTGAAACAAGCCTACACTGTTTTTACACATTAAAAGTTTGGAAGGTGACATAATCATACTAATAAGTTATACTCAAAGAAAACCTGATACATCAAGGAGGGACAGAAACACAGAAACTGTCTGATTATACTGATGTTCACGAATAAGGGAACACAAGAACTACATCGAAATAAGAAGAAATAATTTAGAACAATAATCAATAAATAACCGACAAACGATCTATCTCCGTACAATTTTAATTACTAATTTTAGTAAACTCTTCTCTGCTAGAATTACTCGAACTCTTTATCGTAATAATTTTCAGATCGGCGGGTACCGGATCCAAATCGGGTGGCCGGCCCATCTCTAATTTATTATAAGCAATTAGAAAAAGTTTTACGCAGATCAAAAAACGCAGCTAAAAGTTAGCATACAATAAATGCATAAGTATTCAAAAAACAAGTAGGCACGTACTTTTATCCTTATCAAAACAAAACGATATAATTAGTTCTCTATTGTGTCGATTTTTAAACAGATATTTTATGTAGTGTAGGTAATTGTCAATGAAAGTTTAACAATGTTGAGGCACTTTGAAATTAAATGAAATATTTTATTAATATTGTTTTCTATTTACTAAGAAGGGCGTAAGAAACTGTTTTTATTGTCACAGTTGCTAGGTGTATCATTTGCATCATCATCACAATTCTGTCTGACCTTATTAACTATCCATTATTTGGGTGTATTTATTTATATTTAATGCAAACAAAGCATTTAACCACATTTTAGACAATAAGCAACTCTTCTTTGGTTTGGATTTCATTTGATATCAGACGTACTTGATAATTTTTTTTAAACTAAACTAAGTTACTTAAATACGAAAGCAGAAAATTATTTATTGTTAATCCTTCTTTCTCTATTGTGTTTTGGACTTCGATGTTCCCATACATACGTTTGTATCTATGTATATACCTACGTGCATTTAGCAAGTAACATAGGGTTGGAAAAAGGGGCTACAAATGAGGATATCAAAATTTAAAGGCTGAGTATAGTAACGTATGAAAGAGTTTAATTTTGGTTTAATTTATTTATCTTTGTGACCAAAAATACCTTTTTCGTCTTCCGATTTTCGAAATTTGCAGAATAGGGGGGGGGGAGATGTTGAGGATGACCTGAAACTAAACAAGTGTTTTTCTATAGGGGAAAAAGTGCCTCCACTACTACTTAAAAACACTTGTTTAGTGTTTTACAAGGCAATTTCTATCCTCACCATCGTTTATCCTTCATAGTGGGGGGCTACTATCATTTTCACAAATACGTTTTTCGATTTTCACTCCCTATACCACCACATCTTCGCTCCCAATTTGTTTGAATTGTGACCTTGAAGTAATCTGCGCGAAGATAGAAAGAATACACAGTAGGCGTGAGCAAGACAGAAATAGTTGAAACAAGCTTGAACGAGCCGAGCTCTCGATTGGCGGTCGTAGGAGATCGGCTAGAACTATACAGTACTAGGCGAAAATGTTTAGCAATTTTTTAAAATAAAAAATGTATATAAATAAACAATAGAGAACAAAGAAAAAGTTTTATAGGTGTGTAGAGCGTTAAGTTAACTCACTTGTTATTATTTTTGGCTAAATATGCTTGTAAATAAAGCATATTTTTAAATTTTAACGAGGCAGTTTAAATAATTTTGCAAATGGTACTGTACACTTTTGTCTAGCTCTCCCTCGATGATAGGTGAAGAAATGAGCTACGCAGACAAAAATGATTGAATTTGGAATTATGCTACGGCGCATCCTAATAAAGGGAAAGGACATATCTCCAACTTGTTGAAACGAACAGTAGTGTTCAACAAGGTCACATTCTCTTCCCACCTTCGTTGCTCTCTTCGGAGAGAGGGGGGTCCCATCAGAAGTATTATAGATATGGAGGATGTTATGAATTGTTAGAATTGAGAAGGAATTGGAAAGATTGGAACATAGGGCGTTATGGAAGCCAATAAAAAGTAGAGGAAGACATCTTCCCAGGTATAAAGGGCTAGTTAGACATATTAGAAGCAGAAACAGGAGTTAAGGGGTGTGGGTTGCCCTAGTTTATGAAAAATGTAAAGCTCGCTCAAATTAGGAAGTGGAAGTTCGTGACTAACCAGTTTTTGTGCTGAAGATGTTATGATGACGATATTGATGATGATGTTAACAAATTGGGATTTGTTGCTTCTGTACATTCCGGATACAATGAAGGCAATAAAATTTACTTACGTTTTGGATTGTTCAATTTAACTGCAATCAGAGGGCTGAGGTAACCTGGTTCGTTTGTATACGGATAAAAATAGCTCGGAAACCCGCGAGTTGGGTAGTATTCAAAGGTAAAAATATTCTCTTTGTCGGCAGGAAATTCACCATAGCAACTTATCCACACTTGTTTTAATTTTTCTTTCTGTAAAGTATAGAAAACAAAAAAAGAATAGCTTTTTCTCTTGTACATACGTAAGCATGTAAATTATTACCGAATTGGCATTATTCTTAATATACTCCACAAGGTCACTTGGCATATCGTCTGGTAAATTGTCCGGATCGCTGTAATATTCTGGTTGCCAACCATAAATCTGAAAAGAAGAAACACTTTTTTGTTTTCTTATTTTTTAAAAATCATAAACCGACAACTAATTTAATAATGGGTCAATAAATAACTGCTTTTTTTAATTTTTATTGCTGACGTGATTTCCGTTCAAGAATAAGCGTTGCCGGGGAAAAAGCAAGATTATTTATGCGTTGTCCATTGCATCATATATGATAATTACCCGGCAAACTGATCTACAATATCTAATTTCGTGTTCTCATTTTTTCAATGTCACTTCAAAGATATTTACTTACTTGCGTAAGTACTACCGATTACTACGTACTTATATATGTATTTTTCCGGTAAGAACAGATAATACTACTTGTTCGTAGATAGTTGGAAATCTTAGTAAAATATACGTAAATATAATTGTTTAACAGTACCTTACAGGGGTGAAAGGTAACTGCAGACTCGAGTGGTAAAAGGAAACAATTAAGTACGTATTTATATTTTGACTTCAAATATACTTTAAGGGTTTAAATTAACGTGTTAAAGAATAGGCGTATTGGCGGCCGATTGAAGGGGGCAGGATGAAGAACATTTTCTCCCCAAGAGAAAAATCGAAGTAAGAAATTTGCTTCTGAATATAAAAAACATAATAGTAAATAAATTCCTTCATTTTAACGAAAAAAAAAAAAAGAAAAACGAACTAAAGTGACTATGTTTCTATTTGGAAGTACGAAGTACAGAACTGTGAACAACACAGGTAATAGATAATTCATTTCGGAAGCTTCATTTAGAAAATAATGAATTTTCCACAGTACTGAAGAAACGTATATAGTGGATGCATTCAAGAATCTTTATAGGGGGGCGGGGGTCTAACTCATTTAGAAGAAGAGATCCTTTAAAGGGAGGGGCCTATTTCATCCAGAAAAAAAAAATTACGGATATTTGAAATTTTTGAAAATACTGATCCCTGTTCACGCTATTAGTTAATAACTTTACTAAAATTCAAACTATAGATGGTTCTTTTTTAGTTTTATTGATTTTATGTTAAAAAATTGAAAACTACCGACTTATTTTTAACAATAAGGATAAAATAGATAATAACAATCGACATAGATAATAAGAACCAACCAGCGAGGCCATCGTCCCACATATTATGTTTACGCATATCGGTATTTCTTATTAGAAACTAATAATGATAGAAAAATTTAACGTTTTGTAGTTATTATCATACAGAATATGCATGACCTTTTTTGTTGTTTTATCCTTGTTATAAAAATAACTGTCGATAGTTTTGCAATTTTTTAACATAACACAATAAAACCCTTTCTTATGTGTAAAACGGTGATGTAGTTTCTTCCTGAAGGCTGTATCCGATTTTTTACCAAACCCTGATTTAAGCGACGAAACCTGTCATATAAGAAATCCCATTTACTGTTTATTAATATTTTAATGTCGACTGTGTGGAAATTTAAACTCCAACCGAAGGAGACGGTGGAAACTACGTGGAGAAATAAATGCGATTTTATGCCCGGGAGGGACTATTATGCATTCAAAATAGAAGGAGGAGACTGTGGTAAATATTAATTAAAAAATTCACCCCTAATTACCACAAATAGCGAGACTTGATAATGCCCACGTGTGAAGTAAGCGAAACACGTGACCGCTAATATAAAATTTATTTGTGGTAATTAGGGGTGAATATTCCTTTTAATTTTTTAATTATTATGCATTCGTTTGTGAAATCAGGGAAAAATATCGTACTTTCGGTAGCGGTATGTAAAAAAAAAATTATTTTTAACATTGGAAAAAGGCAAAAAACAAACCCTGTATGCTGCCACATCGATATATTTAATCGACTCTTAAAAGTTTAGAAGAGTAGTAGTTTTTGCAAATTAAATGAAATTAAAAATCGGACGAACGAATACTGTTGATACTCTTTTCCTAATCTGTCTTGATCCGTATTACTTTTTGCATCCAATACTAAATAAAAAAAAATCTCGTATACCTACTAGATCCTATCCAGACATAATGTAATAAATTACGACTAGGAAGGATTCTCCGACTACATTTCAGGAATCCTCAATATATCAAATACCAAGTAAAGCATACATTTATTTATCATAGAATAGGGGCCAATATGATCACTTTTTGTACCGAGCATCGCAAATACTGAATTGCTAAGCTTATTGTCAGTTATCTTTCACTTATCAGCACTTGTCAGCTTTCAATTTCAAAGGTTTTCATTCGACAGTAAAACTAGATTTTTAATTTTATTATTACCTACCTGCTAGGTTTCGGAATAGTCGGTTATAGCAGGCCTTTTCTAGTTTTCAAGGCATAATTTACGTAATATATTTTTTTTCATACATTACTGAAAACTACTCCCTTGTACTCATCCATTAGCTTACACGTGCTAGATACTTAGAACAGCTAATTCGGAATTTTTATTTGCACACTTTTATCTATACCATATGCACATGACTGAATCTATTTATTCATTAGATTATGACACTGTAAATTAGAAATCACGAAAGATAAACAAAGAAAAGTGGTATTAAGAGAATTAATTATTATTACCTACGTATTTTTTTTTTTTTTAATTTCACTTGATACCTTTTACATGTGTGTGAATACTCGGAAAGATATTTCACGAAATATTCCTATTCGTAATAAAGTTGACTAATGGTATATAAATATATAATATAATAAACTACACTTGAAATTTCACTTATTTATTCTTCGATGTATATACGTATATTTAGCCTTCTTGGGGCATTTTCAGGGTTGCGAGTACCAAAGTTATATTTAATCGTTAAATATTAAACCTCTTATAGATTGCATTAACTTATGGGCTGTTACCACTTTTTAGGGCTCCGTGTATGTCCGAATAAAAAACAGAACCTTTATAAGATCACTCATGCATTTGTCTGTTCGCCTGTCACAGTCAATTTGCTCCGAATCTACTGGACCGATTAAGTTGAAATTTAGTACACGTATGAATTTTTGTGATTCAAACACGGACGCATAACGTAAATAAATTAATTTTGAACATAGGGGTCATTTTCGGGGGGCCAGTAGGAAATTAAAAAAAAAAGTTTGCAAACCGTACTGTGTGACATATCAAATGAAAGGGCTTCTTGCAAGCGTCTCAAATATATATTTTTATAATTTTAAAACAAATAGTTTTAAAGTTATTTAAGAAAATTAATGAAAACTAACCATTCCCACCCACCCCCTTAACTCCGAAAAAAAAAATACCGAAAATAGTTTTTTTGCTCATAGATTACAGAAAAATTAATAAGAATATTATGGCCTGAATATAACGTAGTAAATCTTTCAGCAATACAATATTGTGTGTAAAAATTTACATTTGCAGTTTGAATGTCTTTTACAACGTTTCAATTACAAGTTGGTTCTCGGGTTAGGGTTCCGTACGTTAGAATGAAAAACGGAACTCTTATAGGATCACTCGATCGTCTGTCTTTTCTGATTTATAATATTTCGTAGCTGTCTAAAATGTTTCGCCTTTGTATGTTATGGTGTAACAATTGGAAGATGTTTTTGTTATAGATATGCTTCTTTTCTATCAAATGAGTGGTAAGTCCAGACCAATGTGCCCTGTACCTACTATTGTTATAACGTACAGTATAGTACTTACCTTATTTAGTTTGAGAAAGACACAGGGTGACGACGAATTATATCCATATTCGTTGGTGGGACTGCAAGGACCGAAGGAGTCCAAATCAACAGTACATACTTGACCGTTTTGTGGGGGTCTGTCGAAATCACAGTTTACTTGATTTTGTTTATTAACTTCCACTTTCTTCTTGTATGCTGTAAAAAAATTTTCATCTTTGCTGGAACTTTACAAACTTGAAATTTGTTCAATAAGAAGGTTTAGAAAGTGTTTGCTTATTGTTGATACGGGCAAGGTGGGTGGTTTTTCTTAGTATTTATTACTACAAATTTTTAAATGGACTTGTTTGAAAACGACAAGGGAGGTATACTAAAAAAAGTTATTTCTAAAATTTTCATACTTTCATTGAATGCATTGAAATTGTTTCATATACAACGCAACGTTCCCTATCGGGGAAGAAATCGTCCTTGAAATCAGGAAAAAATATACTTTCAGGGTAGGGTTATGATAAAAAGTCGTTGGGAAGAAAGGACAAAACCCACTTCGGAGAGTTTTGGCAGTCCTTGTCTTTGGTAAGTGTCCAGTTTAGACAGGCGGCAAGAATTCAATAAATAAAAAAAAATATTACTGCAAGTGTAAACGATTAAGCGATAAACAAGTCATTTTGGTTTTTCTTAAGGCGAATGAAGACAAAAGTATGACAAATACTTGATACACTGTTAGTATTAAATCGCGCTGCATTCTGGTAAGCCGCATTTAAGAAACGAAACATTCAAAGATAAAATTAGCAAAGTAAAGCTGGAAAAGCGCCAGTGGAATATTATAAGTATAGATATGAATAATTCGTACCCATTGATATGTACGTCCGTTTTAAAAGTTTCAGTTTTCCTGTTACCTGTTTGCTTTACATTACATGCTAAGAACTTTTCGTCATTAACGCATGATAAAATAAAAATGGATTTTGTTTTTTAGTCTTTTACAAAAGCCAGGTGCGCATAAACCGAAGACTATCCAAATATAATTATTTTATAAAAGTCCACAAATCAAATTTTCGTAATAATATGTAATTAAGGGTTGTTGCAATGATCGCTATTGAATTAAAAATCAGAAAATATTTTTCGAAAGGTTTTTTATATTATTTTATTAAGCATATCTTTTTGCATAATACAAAATTGAATTGAATTAAATCGATGTCGCCTAATTTATCGTATTTTATTCGACAAATCTTTTCATTCGATATTGATATCAAGCTGTTTATGATGACAAAAATAATCCGCCCTCTTGGAGTGTCCGTAATACTGAATTTAGACTAATTTTACCAGATAGTTTACATCTACGTATTTTTTATTTGACTACACATTTAGGCAAACTTTCAAAGCTCTAGCTGACAAAGAACTTATTGATTATTTTTTCTCGGCAACAGAGAAATGTTATTAAGAGTATTAGCTTCAGGGAAAATTGAAACATGATACATTTATGAAGGGGAAAGCTATGACGTCATTAAATCCATAAACACAAACCCAGGTTTCTCACACGGATTAAATTTAGTGACTCACGAAAGTGGTTAAGGATTATATTTTGTAATTCACGAAAATTAATTTTAATTAATCTTTCTTTTATTTTTTTGACATTCCTGTAAGATTCGCGTTCAAAATAGCATCTTATATGTATCGGTTCTTTTTGGGATAAGTAGATATTTTCTTCTAACTTACCATCGAAAAATTGGTCTAAAAGTTTCACCCATTTCTGAATACTTGTATTATTCTTAGAGTCAAACCATATAAGAGAACCTTCTTCCGTTTGATTTGATATTGGTCTGAACCCTATTCCAGGGTTTGTGCCAATTATACTACTGTCCAATGTCCATCTAGGCGATTTGTCGTTTAATGTCGCCAGCAAACCTTTCATACAAATCGCGAAGAAGGCAGCCAATATCGCGTAGAATATCGTGTAGAATAATAATAGCTGAGCTGTAACAATAAAAAAAAATAATTGATGCGGATGCAATAAGTACAATAAACCGTTACAGAGTTTTTTCGCAAAAATTGGAATTACACGGAGAATTTGCCGTAGAAATAGTAGAATTTATTAGGTAACTTGTAATAATCTCAATTTTAACATATTTCTTTAAAAATTATTTCAAGTTTCTTACTTATTACAATTAAATGTGTAATATCAACTAAAATACCTAGTAAATTTATTTCTGCTGGGATTTTATTTTTACAAATTCGGGTCCAAATTGTAATTTTTATTATTTTCGCTTACGAAGCAACGGGCCAGTGGGGTAAATTGTAGATATCGCTTTGATATTTTGGTAAATTTTCGTTTTTCATTTTCTCCGTGTATCACTACACATTAATAAAAGCAAAAAAGTAGTTGACACACTAAACGATTTTAACATATAAGAAATATTTAATTTTAAACTGTAAATTAATTTGGCTCTTACTTTCCCTTTTGCCATTTCCAGTTGGTCATAAATTATTTTAGGTAGTCGTAAGTCATAGCCTTTAATAACTTCGGTTTATACGTACAGTAAATGTCCTCTACGTTAATACCATTTTTTATTAATTATACGTATATTCACCGTATAAAATGCGAGTAATGTGAAAAATTAGCGGATGTTCAATTCCGCACATTAGCTTTATTATATTTACAACCGGAAAATTTTATTTCGCGGCTGATATGTGAAAAATAATATTAATGTGTTGTATTATGTAAAGTTCAAGGCAATTAAGGGCTGGAAGTTTTCTATATTATGTACTAGTTACAAGCACTGAACTATTTGGATTTTTTTTTTACATAACTAAAGAACCTACCCTGAAAAAGTCTCCCAAATAGTGGCGAAACGTTGTTGTTGGTTCTTCAACAATAAAAACCTTCCAACCCTTATTTCCCTTGAACTTAATATTATCCAAACTAAGGGATGAATTGGAGAATAGATTAATGTATCGTTACAAATTAAATATGTACCTACATATTCGGATGATTAAATTAATAAAATATGAAATAATTGTGAAATTTTCTTGTACAGAGAAAAACTAAATGTTTTTGATTATTAATTAACACTAGTGCGTCTTCAATTTGAACATATTTACTTTTTAATAAGGCGTATTCTGTTTAATAAAAAGTTTAACTATCTTTTTTTGAAAAACAAACATTTTGATATATAGGTAATGTGAAATTCTTGAACGATAAAATTCGTACTTGACCCAAAAATTTCCAGTTCAACAACTTAAGACAGATTAATACCTATACAATAGTTTAAGTTGAACTAAAATCTATTATTTTTTTTTTTAATATATTAATTTCTAATTTTATGTNATATCGCTTTGATATTTTGGTAAATTTTCGTTTTTCATTTTCTCCGTGTATCACTACACATTAATAAAAGCAAAAAAGTAGTTGACACACTAAACGATTTTAACATATAAGAAATATTTAATTTTAAACTGTAAATTAATTTGGCTCTTACTTTCCCTTTTGCCATTTCCAGTTGGTCATAAATTATTTTAGGTAGTCGTAAGTCATAGCCTTTAATAACTTCGGTTTATACGTACAGTAAATGTCCTCTACGTTAATACCATTTTTTATTAATTATACGTATATTCACCGTATAAAATGCGAGTAATGTGAAAAATTAGCGGATGTTCAATTCCGCACATTAGCTTTATTATATTTACAACCGGAAAATTTTATTTCGCGGCTGATATGTGAAAAATAATATTAATGTGTTGTATTATGTAAAGTTCAAGGCAATTAAGGGCTGGAAGTTTTCTATATTATGTACTAGTTACAAGCACTGAACTATTTGGATTTTTTTTTTACATAACTAAAGAACCTACCCTGAAAAAGTCTCCCAAATAGTGGCGAAACGTTGTTGTTGGTTCTTCAACAATAAAAACCTTCCAACCCTTATTTCCCTTGAACTTAATATTATCCAAACTAAGGGATGAATTGGAGAATAGATTAATGTATCGTTACAAATTAAATATGTACCTACATATTCGGATGATTAAATTAATAAAATATGAAATAATTGTGAAATTTTCTTGTACAGAGAAAAACTAAATGTTTTTGATTATTAATTAACACTAGTGCGTCTTCAATTTGAACATATTTACTTTTTAATAAGGCGTATTCTGTTTAATAAAAAGTTTAACTATCTTTTTTTGAAAAACAAACATTTTGATATATAGGTAATGTGAAATTCTTGAACGATAAAATTCGTACTTGACCCAAAAATTTCCAGTTCAACAACTTAAGACAGATTAATACCTATACAATAGTTTAAGTTGAACTAAAATCTATTATTTTTTTTTTTAATTTATTAATTTCTAATTTTATGTGAAATTATTAGATAGGACGTGAAGTGAAAGAAAACTGATTTAATTTTCGTCTGGTATTTTCCATTGTTTTTTCGATCACGAGCAAATTTCGTTCAAGTTTAAAAGATAGAATTTCTAATGCAAGAAGTTTTATAATTATCAGTTTCTTAACGCGTATGACACAACAAATTAATGCAAATGTGACATTAAAATAAATTGAGCTTAACTTACGTATTATACCGAAGATGCAAAATGAAATTTAATTAGGTATATATACCTATGTGGTACTAAAGATGATACATGCGATGTATTCTCGTTAAAGTAAAGATATTAGAACTAGAGTTAGGTAATCAAAGGTCACTCAACTTATACAGTATATATACACCTAAGTATATGAATTTCAAGTTCAAGATTACAATGAACTATCTGCATGTATTATACAGCAGTTGTACACAATAACCCCAGAGGCACTTTGCGTCGGGCCTCCACCTTATGTGGCCCCACAAGTGGCTCCGCTTGTGGAAATTGTAAAATTTAGAAATTTTTGAGAAGTTTTAGATGTTTGAATTTTATTTCTCCATGAATAGGGGCTTCAAAAAAAGTCATTAACGGGGCTGCAAATGCCCAAGGTTCAAGCCAATTTTAATTCGTATATCACGGCGAGTTGTCGAAGGTGACATGTGTTGTGTTTTCGTGAAGTGTCGGTTCCTTTTTAACCAATTTTCTAATTTAGACGTGCAAAATTTCGGTCTTTATAGTAGTTCAAGACAATTTTATTTTGTATGATATAAAAGTCCAACAGGGTGTCATAAATAACACGTGCTTTGATGCTTTTATCGAGCCTTGAATATCCAAGATCTGCTACACTGTCTGGGCTGTTGCTAGATTGTGTAATCAGGGCAGCATTGAAAAAATCAGGGCGGGTTGAATGGCAAATTTTCCACATTTACGTTACGTTTATGCTAATTGTGTTTGTAGCAGGTATTATATAAAAACAAACATATTGAAACGGTAACTTTTTAATTTAAACGAATTACGTGTAAGCGTTTTAAATAACGCAAGTAATCAGTGGTGTTGTGCTAATTTTTTTTTACCGGAACGCGTATATATAATTATATAAAAAGGGCCGATCCTGGATAGGCGGCCGCTCTGTGCGGTCTCACGTCCCAAATTTGACGACGACGGGGGGGCGGGATTTCCCCCAATTTTCGCCCGTCGCCAGGATCGGCCCTGTTCACGGTTCATAAAAACAAGCCGGTTCGTTCCGGTTATTGTTCCGGTTCGGGTTCGGTTCAAACCCTTGTTTATAATGATACATATAAAAATTCGTCAAAAATTAGAAAAAAAATCAGCAATTCTTTTTAATTTTTTTTCAATACGTCAGCCAATTCTCGTTATCAGAAATCATCTTTAGTTCCGGAACGCGTTCCTGTCCAAAAAGGAAGTACCGGAACGACAACACCACTGCAAGTAATTAATACACATTAACACCACCGAAATTTATTCCTTTTGTACAATTTCAAAACATTAAATTACTAAAAATAAAGTTACTATTAATAGAAGTTGATCGGTGGGTATATTTAACGGAGGTGTCAGGCCTCCGCTAATATGCGGGATTTGTGTGAGTGAATCCATCATTTAATTTGTAACTCACGCAGTAAATTCTTTAAAAGTCTGAATATAATAAATAGTAGAAACGAAACACTTGCAGAAGTTTTCACAGTGTTCTTCTTTATTAACTTTATATTATTTATCATAAAGTTAATAAAGAAGAACATTGTGAAACTTCTCCAAATATTTAGTTTCTATTATTTAGTCAATGTTTCACCAAGAGTCATCAGCGAATTGCTATCTTAATCAAAACACAATATATAATAAGTATAAAGGATATTGCGATTATTAAAAATGTAGAACCAATTTTGTTATTTACTATTTCATTACCTAATAAAAATACGTTTTTATAATTCCCAATTCTTTTATTGTAATTAAAACTGCGTACAAATACATTGCAAGAAGAGTAAGTCAATTTCTATTTGAAAACTGTATCAATCCGAGTTTGTCCAGTAATAACATTGGTATGCAGTCGCAAAGAGCGACTCTAAAAGCAAGTTTTTTAGCTCCGTTTTTCAACGAATTGCTATTCAAATGATATCAACCCTTAATGATAAATTCTCCATATCTTCACGTATTTTAAATTGTGTAGAACACAAAAGCTAGTAAGGGATAAAAGTTTCTTTCGTTTCTAGAAACCACCTCGACATTTCTCCTTGGATGTAGTCAAAAACCTACTTCTTTGACTTCACGTTGACTTTTTCCGATAATTTCGAGTTTTTTGCACTTATGCATAAATAAACTCATGCAGTATTCGACTAATTTTAATAAGATTAATTCTGCTTTATAATTTTATCAGTCTTACTAGATAATTGGGAACATATTATTCGCCATAATGGGTAGGAAGTATAAATATTGTCCAGATGATTAATTACTTTGGTTGCAACATAACGCGATATATGCGAAAAGCTCGACTTCAATTACTTATTGTGGCGCGCGTTTTTTTGGGGGGTTTCCCTAACTTTATACACTTTCAAACACGGAGACGGTAAATATCGAGTCAATTCCAATAGGTATATCGATGAATAGGGTGAAATTTGTCTGTCTGAAGGGAAACCACACAACATACTTAGAGTACCGCTTACCATATATTAGATTAGATGTATATGCAAGTGGTGTGCAATTATTATTTGAAAAGAAAAGTAATTCAGCTGCAGTTGTGATTTAAAGAGCAGGAACGTTATAAGAACTGTACTAATACTGTTAACTTTACTGTCAGTTCGTAATTAAACAGAAAGTAAAGAAAAGTAATAAACGCCCAACTAAAAATAGACTTTATAGTTGCCGTTTATGTATATTGGAATGAAATCGTGTGCAATGAAGTTGGGAATTAATTTGAGTACATGACTAATACAAGATGCAGAAATCAGATGTTTGAAAATGTGTTTAGGTTATAAAAAAAAAATCGTTCCAAATCTAATTTTCTATGGTAAATATGCGGAAACATATATCTTTTATTTGATCCTACAAATACAGCGGATTCAGAAAGTATTACAGTTTAGTTTTTAATTTTTTCTAATGCAACATAATTATTATGTTATATTATTATTATTGTGTAATATAATAAGGTGCATGTTTATACAGTGGAATTTGTTTATTATGACTCCGCCTATATTGACCAACCGCTTAATATAAAGTAATTGCAGTGTTAAGTTTGGTTTTCATATTAAATTCTCTGTAGGGAAGTTTGGATATAATGACTCCGTTTAAAATGACATATCGTTTATTATGACTGATTCTCAAGAAATCATATCCGGCTATAGTGACTCAAACGATTAATACTAAAATTTTCGCTCATTTTTCTGACCCTTTTCGTGTCCGTCATTTTCCTTCGATGTCATTATAAGCGGATTCTACTGTATACGATAAATTGGCAAATATGAATAATGCATTGGTCTATTCTCGTCTTAATCTGCGACCGAAAATAAACAATATCGATAAAATCGCTTACGCGAACCAATTCAGACAGAATTAAGTACAAAACCGCACATACAGACGAGTGGTACCCTGATACTTGTATAAACACCCATAATGATTAAATAATTTTTGATATCAAAAAACTATTTTTCTCATGATAATGAAAATGCCTCCCTGTAGGGCGTATGCCCCTCGTTTAAAAGCACGGGTCTAGGTCTAGATCCAGAGGATAGACTCTGCATCAAATAGTTTGAAAATCATTGTAATTATTCTTTACAATATAAGTAGTACATTTATTATACTATTGATAAATAAATTTTTATTCTCTTCCAATCGTTAAATATGAAGACCTAGACATGTACATTATTGGTGATAAGTGACATTTACAAAAGGTTACAGGTAAATTATTGATTATAATTGAACTTTAAATTAATCGTTTTAATGACATTTTGAGTTAAAGAAATAATATTAAAGCAATTTGATCGAGTGTGAAATTAACGCCAATGTTGATACAATTATATTACAGGAACACGAATGGAAGAAAACCTAAAACACATTTTCATATATGCTCACATAACTAGATTCAAATAAACTAATTCCGTTATTACAATGCTTATCGACTGACTAACGAATTTTTGTTTTGTGTAAATCTTTTATTCAATTATCTTATTATGATGCAAGATGTTGATGCATTATTTAATCTCATAAATTTTTGTGCAGCAAGTTGGATCGAGATGCGGTTTCTGCATTTGATTCTTGAAACCGTCTACAAACTTTGTGAAGGTAAGAGATTAATTCACCTTCAAAAATGCATCGATGTATACAAAAAATGTAGTCTAATGAGTGCATTTCAAAGTCGTTACAAAAAAAGTCAGTTAGTAATGATGGGAATAAGTTCAATGTGGTTTTTCATACACTCATCTACAGGAGTTATGTTTTAAATTCATTAAAAATAATTGAAGTAATTAACTTGAGAGGTTCGAGGGTGTTGCTCAACACGAATATGCAGTTCGAAATGTCCTCCACTGTACCTGGGGCCCAAAACGACCATCATACACGTCGTCTCCAGTCCCCGAATAACTAATTTCAATTGATTTTTAATAAATTTAAAACATAACTCTTGGTGACAAGTGTATGACTTTAGCCCTGGACTCCATGTATTTCGGATATCGTCGCTGACTACATATATTCATGTTTAGTGACCCACAAAATCCCCGAGAAACTAATTTTAATTGATTTTTAATGAATTTAAAACAACTGCTGGAAACGACGTGTATAACGGTGACCCTAGACCCCAAGACCCCAAGTCTGTTTGTAAGAAGACCGCATTTCGAACCGACTTAGTGCACAAAATTCGAAGGTACAGTTCATTATTTTCTCGAATACTGACTTATATTACTTTATAATTTATATAAAGAGAATACTGAAGATACTTGTACGAATTTCCTTATAACACGTCCTGTTTTAAATTTTTTTTTATGTTTCTACTATTAAACAATTAGTGGTATATATTACAAGCTGATATAATGCAACGAAATCTTGTAATAAAGTGTCTTGTTTTATTCGGATAAATTAAGCAAATTGTATTATCTTTTAGTGCAGTTATTACAAGATTAATTACAGATAATGTAAAGTCGAATTCAAATTTACAGTAGTGGGTGTTGTTGATATTACCATACAAATATTATTTGGGTACGGTATTTTCAGTGTTAATTAATAAAAAGCATTAAACGATTTTCTTCGCGAAATGTTATTACGACCTAATATGTATGTATGTACGTATATGGGGATGCTACCACAGCTTTTAGTAGTTAATTGACATTTACTTTCTTTCTTTAGATATAGTGGCGTGAATCACGAATATTCAGAAAAAAAAAACAGTCACGCACTAAGAATAAGTTTCTATGTTTTGCCTATAAGAATTTCATTATTTATATGTAGAATATTTTATTTTCGTACAGAAGGAGGTAGACAGAATCAATCAGTGGCGTAACCAGGATTTGTGAGAGGAAAACTTCAATTATGTACAATAAAATTGTTATTACCTTTACTCTAAAAAATTAAATGAACGTGACAGGGTTATTGTTCTAGTTCCTTGCTTGTATATACGATGTAGTTACTTAATTATTATCTACAAAACATTAAATGAGTGCGATACCATCAACTATGCAACATATTACCTGCTTTTTGTTTCCTGTCTGTACCTGACAACTACGTCACTGGAATAAATGAACGATTTCAAAGTCAAATAAACAAGTGCTTTCTAATCTTATTTCGTCCACAAAGTGCCTAGTTGAGCAATTGGACCAAGCAAATATTTGTCAAGCTCAGCATACTCATTTCACAAAATTGCAAAGTGATTCACATAAGGATTTAGTGGTTTTTCAGTGCTCTAGTTAAAATGTTAGTACTCCATTTCTTTTATAAAAAATATTGATGGTTTTGAACGAAGCCTAATTAAAATTTCTTGGTAAACAAGCTCAGCATACTCATTTCACAAAATTGCAAAGTGATTCACATAAGGATTTAGTGGTTTTTCAGTGCTCTAGTTAAAATGTTAGTACTCCATTTCTTTTATAAAAAATATTGATGGTTTTGAACGAAGCCTAATTAAAATTTCTTGGTAAACAAGCTCAGCATACTCATTTCACAAAATTGCAAAGTGATTCACATAAGGATTTAGTGGTTTTTCAGTGCTCTAGTTAAAATGTTAGTACTCCATTTCTTTTATAAAAAATATTGATGGTTTTGAACGAAGCCTAATTAAAATTTCTTGGTAAACAAGCTCAGCATACTCATTTCACAAAATTGCAAAGTGATTCACATAAGGATTTAGTGGTTTTTCAGTGCTCTAGTTAAAATGTTAGTACTCCATTTCTTTTATAAAAAATATTGATGGTTTTGAACGAAGCCTAATTAAAATTTCTTGGTAAACAAGCTCAGCATACTCATTTCACAAAATTGCAAAGTGATTCACATAAGGATTTAGTGGTTTTTCAGTGCTCTAGTTAAAATGTTAGTACTCCATTTCTTTTATAAAAAATATTGATGGTTTTGAACGAAGCCTAATTAAAATTTCTTGGTAAACAAGCTCAGCATACTCATTTCACAAAATTGCAAAGTGATTCACATAAGGATTTAGTGGTTTTTCAGTGCTCTAGTTAAAATGTTAGTACTCCATTTCTTTTATAAAAAATATTGATGGTTTTGAACGAAGCCTAATTAAAATTTCTTGGTAAACAAGCTCAGCATACTCATTTCACAAAATTGCAAAGTGATTCACATAAGGATTTAGTGGTTTTTCAGTGCTCTAGTTAAAATGTTAGTACTCCATTTCTTTTATAAAAAATATTGATGGTTTTGAACGAAGCCTAATTAAAATTTCTTGGTAAACAAGCTCAGCATACTCATTTCACAAAATTGCAAAGTGATTCACATAAGGATTTAGTGGTTTTTCAGTGCTCTAGTTAAAATGTTAGTACTCCATTTCTTTTATAAAAAATATTGATGGTTTTGAACGAAGCCTAATTAAAATTTCTTGGTAAACAAGCTCAGCATACTCATTTCACAAAATTGCAAAGTGATTCACATAAGGATTTAGTGGTTTTTCAGTGCTCTAGTTAAAATGTTAGTACTCCATTTCTTTTATAAAAAATATTGATGGTTTTGAACGAAGCCTAATTAAAATTTCTTGGTAAACAAGCTCAGCATACTCATTTCACAAAATTGCAAAGTGATTCACATAAGGATTTAGTGGTTTTTCAGTGCTCTAGTTAAAATGTTAGTACTCCATTTCTTTTATAAAAAATATTGATGGTTTTGAANCAAAGAATAGGGGCACGCGCCCCTGTAATCATTTATCTGTCGTCATTAGATTATAATATAAGGCCTGTCACGTTTTCCATCAAATAGTGTGGGAATCACTGATAAACGATAAAAATAATTCAAACGCCGACTAATTCGTTACCAGAACGTGAAAACTGTTTCAAAGAAGGAAAAATTATCTATTTGACAGCCATCTGTTATTTTCACGTTTGGCATGACCGTTATTATTGATTGTCTTTAGCACAAAAATAACAATCATTTTATACTTATTTCAGAAATTGGTATATGAACGTGATTCTTTCTCGTTAAAATTAAAATATTACATACCTAAACTTTGAGTCATCTAAAGTGACAGCTGAAGTAATAAAATTTCTAGGATATTTATAAGTTTATTTTGTCGAATGGCTAACATCTGTAGAAATAAGGGGGACGACCCGAATTTGATTTAATGACGATGTTAAGGGACAATAACTTTTGTTGCATTTGAAATTCAACAAAAATGTTGTACTACCTGCGCATTTCCCATATTTCGATAAATCAGAATAGTGGAATTCGTATGAATAACCCTTATAAAAGTTTTCAAACTATTTTGAGCTTTATAGGCACAAGCACATAACAACCCTAGACAAAAAAATTCAGTCTCTCTCCAGTCTCTCAGAGTCTTTCAGCGTCTCTCATAGTCTTTCACAGTCTCTCAGTTATTGCCTAGGTGTTTTTATGGATCTCTCACAGTCTCTGTATGAGAGATTCGAACGATAAAATTGTTAATTCAGAGATTCGAGTCTNCATTGCGAAACAATGTTAGTATTAATGTCACCAAAATTTTCGTCCTAATTCTTTTTCTATGATCAGAAAGTACTAATGTGGAAGGACAATACTTCATCCACGAACGTAATATCTTCTGGCGTATATTATGAAGACCTCTATACACTGAAAAACAATTTGGTGACAATCAGAAAGTTATAGTAACTTTAATGATAATTTTGCTTCCAATCAATGGCCAGAACTCTTACTATGCCAACTATTTTTCAAATTTACTGATTTATTATAAGCATTTTTAGGTGTCTGTGTGACAACTGATGTTATTGCTAACTATATAGTGTACTTATTTTTGGAAACAAATTCATTTACTAAGAAATTTTGGCGTCGATGTGTTGTCTTATTAATTTTCACTGAGAACCACCACTAATCATTATATGTATAAAAAATTTAATACTAAAATTTTAACAATAGCACTTAGAAACATTGAATTCTCATGTGAATAGTTTTTGAGAAATTGTAATGTGAATGTGTTAAATGGATAAACTACTACGAAGTAATATAATTATTTATTTAACTTTTTTTTACTGTTTTAAGGGTCTGCTGCTAATGAATGTCCAATTAAACTTGTGTGTGTTCTATTCATAGGGCATCACGAATTAATGACCTAGCGAGCAACAAAGACTCACGGAGGGTAGTAACAGAGTAGAAATTTTTACAATTTAATTANGTCTCTCTCAGCGACACCAGAGAGACTCGATGAGAGACGAAGACTCGAGTCTCGCTTTCAGAGACTCTGAGAGACTGAACATTTTTATTTCGGGAGAATATAAAACGTGTTTCGTTTGAATGGTGCCACGAAGGCATGAGCAAAGGCGGTCAATTGTTGGCAGTATTATTGCTTGAGCCGCCACTTTAGAAGGCTCAGAGTTTACATTTATTGGCGATGTGGTCAATTTTTTTTAGTTATAATTTTGAGTAATTTTTATGCTCTCAATTATACAAATATGATAATTCTTAATTACGTCAAATATGCCACCATGTCCAAAGCCCATTTTTCTTATGTTTTTAGGGAATCCCCTAAACTAAAATCAAAACAAGAACTTTCCGGGAGATTTTTTTCACATTTCATAGATGATGTAGAGTTCCAAGAATGTTAAGGCCATTTAAACTGGCATCGCATAAAATAGACACAATGTGATAATAGTTGTCAGGTATTTTGATGCTGTATTAGCGATTTGCTAATCTGTTTTCCAAATAATGTTTAACAACAAATTAACGAATACAACGGCAGGTTAGTTCCTGAATAGTCTAGATACGACTGAATGCGTCAGTTTGTGCGGCATCAGATATTTTAGTTAAAAGGAAAACGAGTAACTTCTGTGATGTGAAAGACACCCACGTTGATGACAATCGAAAATAGAATTTGAGCCGGATTCACAATTTTAGTTAAGATGAAGCTGTGATAAGTAGATAGTTGCATAAAACAGCGTGATAAACGTGTGGGTGAGCAAATAATGATGATGGACCATTATTCCGAAAAGTATTCATTTTTACAACGACTGTTATAAGAAACTTCCATTTTTTCTATTGCAGGAATGTTATATTTTTTATAACAACATTGAGTTCGAATTTCTGATATTTTTATTTGAACAGGTTACTCGGCTTATGCTGAAATTATATACAGAGTGGCTCAATAAGTACGCAACATGCTCATCCCGGTCAAACTGCAAGTTTAACCGAAAAATGTTTAAACAAATCTTGTTCCCTATTTTAATACAAAATCGTTTGTTATCCAAATTTGATTGACAATACAAAGTGTTCAAAAATAGAAAATATGGCAGCCATGGCAGCAGATATTCAAATTTGAAAAAACTTGCATATCAAAAACAAAAATAGTCAATCGTAAACCTATAAAAGTAACAAGCAAACTGAAAGTTGGAAATCTGATGAATTATTTGTTATTTACTAGGTTCTACGTTTTTCCTTATGTGACGTATTTAGACATCGACTTAGTATTTCCGTTATGCACCTATAGTTATTTTACTGAACTATCATGAATATTAACAAACTGTACTTGTGCAGTCGTGAGATAAAAAATTATCCGGAGACCACTCGGAAGTTGCGTTTCTGAACTCCCGTTCTACTAGAATGTTATTAAAATAAAACTAGTAGCGAATTTGAGTTGATGTGTTTAATGAGAAGGTTTCTTACATACTAACTAACAATATTAAATTTACTTAAAACTAGAGAACAACTAAGAAAGGGGGTGGAGTCTAAATGAAAGATATTCTNAGAGGACAACTAAGAAAAGGGGTGGAGTCTAAATGAAAGATATTATGGTGGTGAATAAATATAGAAATTTCCGTCATATACGAGGGTGTTGAGTACGACCAGATATAGAAAAGTTCTGAAAACAGGTATGAATGAGCCAGGTATTAGTGGCAGAAAAACCTCATTTATGCTACCAGGAATTACTGAATTCATCACGTACATTTTGTCTGTACAATGAAATTATTCGCAAATATTATAAAACCAAATAATAAAGGAAAGGAATTTATGATCTAGAATGTTTGAAGTTGAACTGAACAAAGAAATTTGAAATGTAAATAAAGTAATTAACAAGACTAAATCTAACTAAATGGAGAAGTTTTTGAATTAAAATAATTGTAAAAAATATAGACAATTATTAGCACTAAACAGTACTCAAATTATAAAGTTATGCTCTGTTTCCATTATGACTTTCGAGATACGTGTGCAACCAGACTGAGGACCTTATGATGATGACGATTGTGACTTTATTTTTAAATTTTTTGATGACTGTTTTAAGTAACTCAATGTCGAACATTTTAATTTTCTATTGCAATTCATATTTAATATGATTAGAGTTATCAAGAAAAAAGGGTGCAGCACTGAACCAAGGGACACACGCACAGTAGATAAAGTAAATGGCTTATGAATAACGAATAACGTGTGATTTAATTAATATTCGTCGGTTAAGCTCTCTCATCGTTCTATTCCTATTTTTAACAGGAAACGTATAAATAAACCTTCAGTCCTAGTTTCCCAAGAGATAGTGACGTCTGCCTATCGTAGCCCCGTATTTGCGTAATAGTAAGTATCCAGAATCTTGAATGCTAAACGTCGACGACTATCGCACATATAGATACGTGAATACATATGTTACACACATAAATTTGTCTAGATTTTCTAATGAATATGAATCTAGGTCAAAGTATGTTTAATATAAGTATATTTTATATTAGGGGCCACATTTTGACCTATGTGCTATTTTAGTATGAGTTCTATCGACAAATAAGAACATAGCCTCACTTCGTTCGTGTTGCCTTTTCTTATCATAACCTTCCTTTAGTGTTCGGCTGGGCTAGGATTGTTAAGCTATAGTAGGAAAAGACAACACGAACAAAGTGGTCATGTCCTTCGAGATCTTTATCGTTACTTTTTACTCAAAAATAAATGTTTCTTCTATAGGTATATTTACATACAGCTAGGCCACATATGTACGATAGGTACAGGTAGATTCAGTGTCAGATTCACGAGGATTTGGGGTTCGCACCCTCTCTTTATGATGGTACGTTTACACGCTTATTGAGTAATGATAAAATTCGTTCGAATTAAAATCAAACCAAAATCCGAGAAATTCTAAACCAACGAGAAAGATAAAAAGTTTCCTTGACATTGTATGGTCCGCTTGAGGTGGTGCGAGTTGAAGAAAATATTTATTTTCGAAGTTCATTTCATGTTTATGTTTTGATATATGCCTACTTTACTTTCAGAATTCGGATCATTTGAAATAATCAAATGGGTTACTCTCGGTGACCCGCGGATTATAAGTTATCGATGTCTGCTCTACAGCACCACTACATTATCTGCATATAATAAATGTAATCATCATCATCATCATAAGATCGTCAGTCCTAAGACTGGTTGGACACGTACCTCCACTCTTTCCTATCCTGAGCTAAACTTCGCATTTCCTTAAAACTAGAACAGGCCACATCCTTAACTATTTGCGAACAGTAATCTAACCTAGGTCTACCTCTACCCTTCCTAACTCCTGTTTCTGCCTCTAATATGTCCCTGACTACATCTTCATGCCTAAGAAGGCGTCCTACCAACCTACCTCGCCTATTTTTTATTGACTTCCATAGAGTCCTCTGTTCTCCTACATAAATGTAATAACATTGACTAATCAACGACTCGTTTAATGCATGTATGTATGAATAAGATCGGTTGATAACAGCTGACATTGCTGGTCCAGATCCTTTTGATACAAAACAAATAATTTTAGTCCAAATTATAAAAAAATCGGTTTCTGGATGCATGCTGTATTTGCTTCACAATTTGATATTGAACGCTCAGTTCATTCTCTATATATGTATAGTTCTCATCGGCACGCCTACATAGTACTAACCAATCTAAGCTACTGTTGGCTGTAATTCAAGTGTCTTGTCCTTCGAGAACATAGGCGACCGTTACATTACTATCTTTACTTTATTTGCTGCTGCCCTGAATAATTCCGCATTACCAACAGCAAAGATGACGTTGACCCAAGACCATGTTTTTCTTTGAATTATCTGACCAATTTGAATTATTTGAGCACCTTTATTTCTATATCCATAGGATATAAAATTGATTCATTAGATACTCTAATAATATTATTTTGGTATTTTCCACATACTATGTAATAAATAGACTCTTATTAATTTTTTAGATCTCTCATTTTTATCAATACTTTAAGCATTTTCTTAAATGATGTTCTTGCTTCCTCCATCTGCTTCTGATTGCTAAAATATTTGTAAGATTACAGTTTTTCGTTTAATAAGCTCATTTGGCATTTGCCAAACTAGTGAATAGCGACCAAAGCTTTTACTCTTTTGTTAATAATGTATTTGTACCTTATCATGGAGATAGATATATGCCGTTATTTTTTTTATATGACCAAATGACATGATGCTAATACGTTCTAAGAAAACCTTAATGAACTTATGTGACGGTATAATTCTAACGTCGCCAATCAGCCCTTTTTACGATTAACAAAAGTTGGATAAGATGACACTGTGTACACAGACAGAGGGTCGGTAAAGAGAACGGGGATGATTGAAATTTATACCCTCTTATCTCTACTAGACAATCTCATTTGACTCGACATTTTGGCGACTTTTTTCCTATAAAATGAACATAATCGTTTTAAGGATCATGTTCAAGACTAATGGGGTAGAACGGAAATATGATGAAACTATTATGTACACAAAATTGAACTGCTCGGATTATCCTTAAGGCAATTAAATAAAGAGAGGAATGACACAGGATATAGCAGAAAACATAAATAAGTAGGTAGTAAATTACACTGCAATATATTGTAATATTCGTGGGTTTAGCAAAATTTACTTCTAAGACTGATTATAACAAAACTATTTATTTACACTAATTATTAATGTATCACTATTCACTGCGCTATTTGTTTCACTGCTATCACTGTCAATTTATTTCTGGATTCACTTCTGCAACGGTCAATTTATTTCTACTCTTCTCGGCGATCGTCTCTTCCTTTAAATATTCTTTTGTTTACTTCCGGGAACCTTCTCGAAACGTCCGGAAAAGTTTCTTTTTCTTTGAACTGTTTAACTACTTTCCCAGAACGCAGGTACGACACACACATTTACAAATACGGCGCACATAAAGAAAGGCGCCCGCGGCTAGTCGGCGAATCGATAAGCCGTTCACACACACGTATGCCCGATCGCACACAAACACGCTCTTGCTCGCTACAGTATTATAAAACATTTATGGATTCCCAGTTTATTATTTTATTTCTTTAACAGGTGTCATCACATCATATCGTTATTTAGCTGAACAAGATAATTTCATGCTTTTCTGAATTTTCGCATTTCTAAAAGTGTCTGACCTATTGTTATTAGCAGCTTTGTTTTTTTGACGTTAATAGAATCTTTACAATGAATATTAATAAGTAGCTGTCTAGGTCAATTTGTTAAGTACTTATTGATTGATAAAAATAATCCATTTCATAAAAGAAAAATTAATAATAACCGAAATGAACGAGGGGATTATACTTATATTACATAAAAAAATATAGAAAAAATGCACCTGCAATTAATTTCTGAAATCTTTTAGCTTTAAAATCATACAAGATATTAATAAACTCCCAATATAAATTAGCTATTATCATCACTAACGCAAGTGATAGTGTAGAGTGTTTATCAATATTACAAGGACCACAGCAAGTGTTAAGTTCGTTTATCGGTTAGTTGATTACTTATATGTACGTTTTATTAAAAGAATGAATAACGTTCATACATAACACATACAATTAGTGATTGAAGTTAATCTACACCTATAATTTACCAAAAATTAAAGAATACTCAGGTTTTCTTACAGGATTTGCAACTAAACTGTAAACTAATATCTGTAGTGTTAGCAATCATAGCATTAGAAATTTTGTATAATAATTTATGGCAAAAGTTTTATCTTTTTTTGTGATCAAACACATACAGTCTACTATTATTAGTAGGTATGGACATTCATAACGATAAATAAGCATTAAAAAGCAAATTTTGAATCCTAACGTTAATATTCACAAAATATTTCTACCTACTATATTCAGAATAGCAAAACATTTACGAAATAGGCTTTCCATCAGAAAGAAGAAATAATATGAACCATATTTAAACTTTCAGCCCCATAATTAACACCAATTTATATTTGTACGGTTACTGATTTTTCCCCAAGAGTATCGATGTTGAATCAATGTTCTGCGGTGAAATTTTTTAATTTAATTTTATAACCCCCTTGAGGAAGTGTATCATCTTAATGCGAAACGTTGGTGCGCGGATAATAAAATTTAATTGATTAATAATTAAATAATTTAAAAACATACTTTTGTCGCTTTTAAAATAAGATTTATTACTTATACATCAATGTACACCACAACAAGAATTTCAAATCAATAAATGGGCGAGTTTCCGTTAAAGTGCTGTATGCAGTACTAGATCATACACTAGGGGCACTAGGGATTAATGCCCAGGATGGTAAATTCCTAGGGGCGACAGAATTCGGGGCTTGAGAAAAGTTTTTTTGAGCTATCAAAAAGTGTGCATTTACAAATAAAAATGAATACAATAAATTTACAAATTTATACAAAAAAATATATTTTTCGTTGTTTTCGAGCTCAAATCGCTTGAAAAAATAGATACGCACTTGAAACGAATTCTGCTTTTAGGTTTAAAAATCCGATAATTACTTTTTTTGAATATTCGGGTACAAATATCTTTTAAATGAACCAACAGCATTTGTTGACGTTTGTAAAGCACAAACAGGTAGCCGAGTACGAAATCTCGATTTCATTAGCAATTCGCAAGTCCTTTTAAAAGAACAAAAGCCTTTTTTAAAACCTCTCGTCAACAATATTCTCGAACGGATCAATTGATTTTGATGGGCTTTACAGCATTTGACGTAGGCTCTTGAGCTTTAGCTACTTGTGATCTCAAAACGTCGAGATCTGATGAATACTCTCGATTTTCGAAAATCGCTCTGAAATTAATATCTTCCCAATTTTCAAAAATGAGTGGTTTTTATGGCGGAAAGTCAAAAATTATTCTGTGTATAATACCTATAGGTAATGGGGCGGCATTTTTTACGGTGCCCAGAGTGGCCCTCACCGATGCATGTGAACTAAAAATACAGATGTTCGTAGGGAATGCGGTTGTTTCTTTTACAGCGAAATTTTCATTCATTTTTTTTATTACGAGAATTATTCAGTTTAGGTATGATTGTACCTATGCATAATGCACGTGTAATCTGGCATGAATAAGTATGTGCAGATGTAATGTAAAACTGATTCAAAGGGTTAATAACAAGAAAGACCACCTTTTGTTCATGCCGGATTATAATAGCACAAAAGATCCACAGAAAACGTGACTACTTTACATACGTAGGTACATTCCCTTTAAGATTTAGGAACCCTAAAGGTAAAGTAAAGTAAAAAGTAATGGGCAACATCTTATAACGATTTGTTATGAAGTCGGGGTATTAGTACCACGAAATTTCTTGGTACTCTTCGATAAAATTGGTTTTCTAATAATAGCGATGCCAAGAAACATAATTTGTGCCACACAACCACATATGTTATGTAATGTAAATTCTGGAAAGTCTACTACTTATTCTAACATTTTGTATCGAATTAGTATCAATAGAAGATCATATTTTCATAAATTTTATATTAAATTATATATTATTTACAAAATGGAATTTAGAAGTTAAAGTTAAAATGTTTTGTGTTACAATTACCAAGACGAAGAATCATATTCAAATGGTATTACACTTTAGGTACTTATCTTTGGCAAAGAGCCAGTCAATCTGTTGAATTTTAAGTTTCTGTTACTTCTATTTTAAGCCATTCGTTTCATCATATGCATATTCATATTGAATTTTACGGAAAGATTCGCGAGAACATTTTACATATTTATTACATTGAAGTTTTTATTATCATTTGTAACAAATGAAAGTTTATGTAAAAACAACTACTGCAATTCTAGTATGTTCATTTCATTAGCAGTGTTAAACAGTTAATAATAAAATCTCTTTTAAAAGGTGAACTTCAAAATGCAAGTTTTTGTTTAATGGGTAAGCATTCTACAGCATCTGTATACGAAGTGTTTCAACTGAAAGGTTAAATGACCTATTTTACAACGACCTTGAAGCTAGCACAGCAAAATGGTCAAAATTTATTTTGAAAATGCCAAAATTACCGAATTTTATGGAGCCAATTTAGCGCTATAGTTAAAAATTAAGAGCTCATAATTTATGGTTAGTAATTCTTTTTAGTTTTTTTTTAGTTTTAATATTATGCACCTCTTCAAGGTCAGGTTACGTGCATAACATTAAAAAGAAATTTTTAGNTCAAGTTATCAAGTAAAGT
Source organism: Agrilus planipennis (assembly GCF_000699045.2). Taxonomy (NCBI): domain Eukaryota; kingdom Metazoa; phylum Arthropoda; class Insecta; order Coleoptera; family Buprestidae; genus Agrilus; species Agrilus planipennis. The sequence continues at coordinate 727,650 of NW_020438887.1, forward strand.
CAATTACTGTTTCTCAACAGACAGTGTTGGTTGTGATAATGGTATTATAGTATAACTGTAGAGACGGGGAAGAACACATTTTCCGCCTTGACAGGATGAAAGTTAGCACTCTTGCGGAAATCCTCGCAGTCCACCGAGAACTGCGATACTACAAGACCTTACTGGGATTAATCACCAGTTATTCCTGATAGTAATTAGTAGCTATGACTTATGTGAACATGGCTTTTAAATGTGATGTCAATTTGCGGGGGGTTTTTATTAGTAGTCTTTCTAAAACAGTATATATTCGTAATTCTTCCCCTAATACCAATGAACACGACTAATCAAGCAACTTCAAGGGATTAAAAATGTTTTATTTATCAATAATCAACAAATAATACACGTTTCACCACTTTAACTTGCACTTTTAGTCCTGTATCTAAAACTATTGCTTTTGTAAAGTTGAACTAATACGGGTATTCATGAATTAAACTGGTGTACAATTCACATGTTTCATAATTGCTTAGCAACAAAAACAGTAAACAAACAACTTTGCTGCTAAAAAAAGCTTCATTTGAAACTTACCCCAGTTTTTGCCGGTTCTTCCGAAAACTTCTTTAGTGTCAGGATTCCACAGGGCGGTTTTTATTGTTTCCCATGTGGTTTTTGTCGGTGGTTTCATGTAGGGGAAATCAAACGTGCCATTTTCAGTTTTCTCTCTGCCGGCAATCGACATTTTTCACTGAACTACAATAGATTTACTGATACCGGCACGAAGTTCACCTGATAACTGCCTTCGCTGCCGCGAACTACAGCTCGTTACCCGGCGACAAGTCGAGAACTATTGGATTGCTACTTCCTTTCTCAACACAACACAAATGTGAACATGGCTGCAGCTTTTTCACAATATATGTATGTAATTTAAAGCTCTGAAAATCCTTTCCGGTTTCTATATTAGTAAATTCAACTTTTATTTAAAACAAATTTAAACTTTTTTTAGAACTTCTGTCAGCTTAGGTACTCATTTTGATAATAATAAATCCCATCGCGCTTCCTAAAAATTGAAAAGATAATAATCTGTTGATAAGACATCTAAAACCTCTTTTCGTCTGCGTTATACAGAGTGCTCTAGTTTATTTGACCCAAAATATGATTTTGCTTTTCGTTCTCGTTGACCTTTCTTATACAATTTTCTGGCACTAATTCAATCTATTTTGTATTTTCTAATTTGGGTTGCGACTCATGCCTAAATTTGTTTTATTTACTGCCAAAATTAATCTAAGTAACTCACAGACATATATTTGCTTTGTTTTTAAGCAATAATAAGCTAAATTCTTGTTTAATTAACCTGTGATACAGTAAAATACCAATAAGTACTACTTATAGTAGTAACAATTATACCTTGTAAATAGTTATGGCACATTTTATACATATTAGTTTACTACTTTTTGAAGTAATAGAAAATTTATAAACAAATTTAAATATACTTCAATGCTTATTCTAAAAGATATTCGATTTCAAAGTTAACAATATTAATTAATAAGAAAAGTTCATGCATTTGTAAAGAAAAAGGTATTTTCAGAGAACTTGGTAAAATGGAAAAAGTTTTTTTTTAATCATATATATATTAGATACTGCTAATTAAAGTAGAAACTTCAGCCTTTCTTTAAATTTTTGAGATTGTGACGTAGAAAATGTGGCAAGGTACTGACGATACAACTAAATCTGAGATGCAAAATAAATGATCAAGTTTACTTTCTGAAATATATGTATATTTAACAAAATATATATTAAAAAAAAATTGAAATCAGAAACCAGCAAAATTATAATTTTCTTGAATCAATCCTCAATACTGGGTATTCTAATCATTTAAAATATTAAACAGAAAATATTTAACGAAAATTTCTTCTCAGTTAATTACAGTTTTGTTGAAAATATTACACCCTCGATATTCATCACTCACCAGTAGCTAGTTGAAAATCGGACATAGAAATATTTTATTACATATAATCAGCAAAGGGCGTAAAATATGAAGGATTATAGAAAAATTCGTGCTAATACCTTCAGTCACCTTTTCATATAAATAATTCAATATGCAAGTCCAATAAATGCAATTTAAAGTTTTTGAGGGGTGTTAGACTTTGTTCAAGTTTAGGGTAGTTTTCAGGGAAGCCTTAGGTATTTTCAGTTAGACTTAGTTGGAATAAAATCTTCGTCACATTCACTAAATTATACATCATAAAAAGAAAAATTGTCGACAAGGATGTTTGTCACATTTATATTCGCCTTACAATTATTCGCATTATTTGTACTTATATTATTTTTTTTACTTAATGAAGTCAATTAATATAAGAGACGCGGTTCGCCTTGCGCTTTCCATTGTGTTTTCGGTTTGATGTTTTCACTTTCTGCGACACTGAAAGCTTCTGAGATTGGTAACACTGTGCGATGTCGCGAAATCCCTCTATGGAGTGACGGGATGAATAAAGGAACAAAAAGGGAATCCAGGATAACGTAAACTTCAACCAGAAAAATATTGTGCGGGTCATATGCCAAAGGAAAATCGATGCGCTTGATTCAGCAGTTTACTTTTTGTGATTTCGTTTGTTCATTTTTCCACTTAATTAGTCAAAAGTCTAGATGGCTGAGTCTTGTTACAGACAACAACCCTTATTCAATTAGATTAATATTGTCTAACTGAACAATAATTCCACCTAGTTATGTTATGTGGAGAAAAATATATATTGGAGTTTTTCACTTCTTATTATTAGAAGGCACTAACAATTGTTTCGACTTATTCAGACATTTACAAGTATACATAAATATTACTAAAGATTAAAATAATATTTATATCCATTAAGATTTGAGTTAAATTAACGAGGAATAAAACGTTGTTAATACTGTTTTTCTTGTTTAAAGCTTTTTTAATTTTCAATTTTTCTGAAAGAGATAATCTCCCGGATCTCGAAAGTGGTGAAGTATAATGCTATTTAAATTTAATGAAAGTTTAAATTAACGGGGTGATCGTGCGTTCTATCAGAATTACTTTTTTGTTTACCGCTCCTTTCAGTTTCTGTGTTTCTATAGCTATTACTATTAGCTATTAAGACTTACTCAATTTTTTATTTTGAATTCAAAATCAAAGCTAGGATCAATCAATCAAGACACAATCTATTTATTAGACATGCAAAACATTATCAAGTTATCAAGTAAAGTCAATTACTGTTTCTCAACAGACAGTGTTGGTTGTGATAATGGTATTATAGTATAACTGTAGAGACGGGGAAGAACACATTTTCCGCCTTGACAGGATGAAAGTCAGCACTCTTGCGGAAATCCTCGCAGTCCACCGAGAACTGCGATACTACAAGACCTTACTGGGATTAATCACCAGTTATTCCTGATAGTAATTAGTAGCTATGACTTATGTGAACATGGCTTTTAAATGTGATGTCAATTTGCGGGGGGTTTTTATTAGTAGTCTTTCTAAAACAGTATATATTCGTAATTCTTCCCCTAATACCAATGAACACGACTAATCAAGCAACTTCAAGGGATTAAAAATGTTTTATTTATCAATAATCAACAAATAATACACGTTTCACCACTTTAACTTGCTTGATTAGTCCTGTATCTAAAACAATTGCTTTTGTAAATGTCCCTTTCGTTCATGTATAATATACGTCTTTAAACCGAATTCTTGATGGTTTTTGCATGTATTTTAGGAAGATGAAGGATTTAATTTTTTTTATTCAATTTTAGAGATCATTTAGGGACTTCAAGAAAAGGTTTAATGTAATTATTTTTATCTAAAAATGTGACGAATTTATGGAAGTTGAGTCTCGAAGATTTTTCTCGCTTTTTCCAAGTATGTTTTAAGTATCCCCCCCAAAATCAGTCCCCAAAACGTATAATTACAATTATTTTTTTGTGATGTGTAACTAAATATTTACGGGTTTTGGATTTTCCATTTATAAAATATAAATAGTCGTATCTTTTGATTTCATTGCTTTAGAAGTTTAATTTTTATATATTCTCCTTTTCATTTCATTGGCCCCATAACGTGTCGCCATGGTTTAGCGTAACAATTGCTACGGTTTTCGTTTATCAGCAACATAAAAGAAATCAATGTAATTTTCCTATTTATAGACCCACCTACTATAAATATTCATCAAGGATCAAACCAATCAACTATTTAAAAATTACATCACTTCCACGCATGCACGACTATCTTCCCTTGTCTCATACAATTGGAATTTTCAATTGAAGTGTATAATTTCCGAATCCTTTTCTGCAAAATAATAATTAATAATAATATGCGAAGCAATTCTTGTTCTTTTTTTTTTTTAATTATTCTGGATTAAATTCTCACAACACTATACAAATTAATTTTAGAGATACGAGGTACAAAATTGTCACTTATACCTATGACATAAAATTTAGACATAAGTACTGATTATCTTATCAGTGGGGTAGCGTAAGCACCGGCTACAGGTTGTTCTAGACCAGTATCGTGAAGAGTCGTGTAAGAATACGAATAAGCAGCTGGAACAGGAAATGCCATGGGAGCGGGTACCGCTGAATAAGCCACCGGTGCTGGACCATCATTTATTGCATTCGAGGATACTGGATTTACAACTTCTTCTCGCTCTTCTTCTTCTTCACCTGGAACACTGTTTCTTTCAGCTTCGGCCAATCTTGCTTTGACTTCTTCAACGGCGGCCAAATGTTCAGCCTTAACTGCAGCAACTTCCGGAGTGTCTTCGACAGGTTTGAGTTGCTCTAATTCAACGGCTCGTTGTTCTAGAGTCCTCGCAGGGTCAGGAATGTCGGAAGCAACGACTTGGAATCCGTTTAATGGATCGGCAACGTACTGAACAGTCCGTAGTTTACCCTCGGCGTCGTAGAACGAGTAACCGCCCCTTGTAACACCATCAGCCGATCTGATCTCTGATTTTGCGGATAAGGGTTCGGAATAACCGTAGCTGTACTGGCCGAGGCCGTCTTGAGAATGGTACTGACTAGATGTTGGGACAGCAGGATAAACTACAGGACTTGCCGAGGACGTTGCCAGGAAGGTGGCGAATATTGTCACAGAACACAGCATCGTGGTTTCTATTATTAACTAACTAACAGTACGCACACTTTTGCTCTATTTACGCTACTGGTTAATGCACCAGAACTCGACAAGATATAATGTTGTTGTGGTATTTGGGAATGAAGGTGTCTTTTATATATGGATCTACCTACCATCTAAGGGCACCGATGAGCCTGTTCTCTGGTAAAATATTTACATTGAGGAAGTAGCTGACTTTGAAACGTATCGTATGCAAGGACGTCTGAGAATGAAAGAGGATGCCGAAGAAGTACGTTTTACGGTAAACCAGTTCTTTTGCTCCTCGCACGATAAGAAAGCGCAGCTAATTATTTATTTGTTGCGTTACAGAATCCATTATATTTGATATACATAATTAAACGTTTCTAAAGGACATTTGTAGGTTCATGGAATCGACCTTCTTGTGTCGAATTTGGCTTTGTAAACAAGGCTAGTGAAGATTATCGATTAATAAAACGTTTCAGTTTTGTTATTAGGGGAAACATCAACAATAAATAAAATTTATTAAGATTGATAACAGTAAAATTACTGGTGAAATATTGTAGTCCAAAAAAATTTCACGTGGTATTAGAAAATACATACAAATACCTTCAGCCTTCTTTTTCTTAAATAATAAAGACCAATAAATGCAATTGAAAGGAGTGGTACACTTTTTTCAAAAGTTTTTGAGGGTTTGGTAAGATTGGGATAGTTTTCAAAGAAGTAGCAGATACTCTCAGATAGATGCGGTTCCGTTCAAGCGACTATCGTAGTCCAAAAGTGTGCAAATTTTGAAACAGTGTCTCTAAAATAATGTGAAGTCTCAACACACGCAACCATAAGTCCGAAAGGGTATAACAATCAGTTAAAACCATCACAGTCAAAAACCGTACTTTTAGTGAAAACAATTCAGTTTAAGCAATCTTCAAAGGTTGACATAATCTTTTGAAAAGTATGACGTGGTACTGAAAAATCCATACAAGTACCTTCAGCCTTGTTTTCCTTAAATAATAAAATCCAATAAATGCAATTGAAAGGAGTGGTACACTTTTTTCAAAAAGTTTTTGAGAGTTTGGTTAGATTGGGATAGTTTTCAGAGAAGTAGTAGATACTCTCAGATAAATGTGGTTGAAGAAATTTATTCCATAATTGTACCATCTTTGTTCAAGCGACATAAACAGGAAAAATTCCGAAAAAGAAATGTGTCATCTACATTAAATATCATTACGGAAATTTATTATAACAGTGGAATTCGTTTATTATGACTCCGCCTATATTGACCAATCGCTTAATATGAAGTAATTGCAATGTTAAGTTTGGTTTTCATATAGAAGTCTCTATAGGATATCGTTTACTATGACTGATTCTCAAGAAATCATAACCCAAACGATTTTAATAATGACATTTTCGCTCATTTTTCTGATCCTTCTTATGTATGTATATTGATATTACAATTCATGATTCTTTTACTTTTTCTGTTAATAAGTATATACAATTTGTAATTTTTTTTCTCTCTATTAAACTAAATAACGAAAATAAAAAGTTGTTTATTTTCTAAGACTGCTCTGTAAGACGCCCACTTAGTATGGCGTGTTTGTCATTTTCCTACAATGTCATTATAAGCGGATTCTATTGTATATGGCGTTTTCTTTTCATTGATTAATTGCACGATCTCTGCAATTTTGTTTTTGGCATTTTCTCCAAACTTTCATGAAGATGGACATCAAGAGAATCGGTTATAAGTACTTACATATTAATATTACAATAGTATCTATATGTACATTCTATATACATCATACAAAGTGCAAGTTTAAGTTTACACTTTTACGTAATCAGTTTCGCAATATTTACATGAACTTATTTTACTATGTATCTACGAGCAGTACGCTATACATAGATAAATTTCCATTTCAAGTAGTAACAACCAATAAGTAATATTTAGATAAGAATACGTATGCGTTTCTACACTTCGACGGATACAGTGACGAGCGTGGACTTTGGATAAGTAATAAATTAAAATTCTATAACAAGAGCGGATATCTTCAATGTCTTATTATTTCGAAAATACGAGGGTGGATTGATAAGTTTCCGGCCTAACCAAGAGATGACGCCACTAGGCCTACCTTGAGGTGACATTCTATAGTACCATCCTTGGATAGCTTGTAGCTATAGTTTCAGCCCGATCTCCTTGCTAGTGTAGGTTTGACAGCACGCTGAACAAGACGCCTCTGTGGTTTTCGTAAAAATGGAAAAGCAGGAAAATCGTGCTGTCATCAAATACTTTTATTTGAAGGGGTTAACGCCGAAGGAAATTAAAAAAGAGATGGACTCAACACTGGGGACATCCTCCCCGTCATATTCAACCGTTAAGCAGTGGGTTTCCGAGTTTAAAAAGGGTCGTGTGAGCACCTCTGATGGGCCTCGCTCAGGACGCCCCGTTGAGGTCACAACTCCAGATATGATCGAAAAAATTCATCAAATAGTGCTGGGAGACCGCAGATTGAAAGTGCGTGAGATAGCTGAGACCTGTAAGATGTCATATGAACGTGTGCAACATATTTTGCACCAACATTTGCATATGGAAAAGCTCTGTGCAAGATGGGTGCCGCGTTTGCTAACAGTCGACCAAAAATTGATTCGAAAAAACATTTCTACCGCAAATTTGTCATTGTATAAGCGTAATCCAAGCGAATTTTTGCGTCGATTCGTAACCGTTGACGAAACGTGGGTCCACCACTACACTCCTGAAACCAAAGAACAGTCTAAACAGTGGATTGGACCAGGGGAACCAACTCCAAAGAAGGCAAAAACAATTTTTTCGGCGAACAAGGTTATGGCTACTGTTTTTTGGGATGCAAGAGGTATTATATACATTGATTACCTTGCAAAGGGTAATACTATCACTGGTCAATACTACGCAGACTTATTGCAACGTTTGAGCCACGAGGTGAAAATTAAACGACCTCATCTGGCGAAGAAAAAAATCTTGTTTCATCACGATAACGCACCAGCGCACACGTCAATCGTTGCGACGGCTAAAATCAACGATCTAAAGTTTGAATTGATGCCGCACCCTCCTTACTCTCCAGACCTAGCCCCGAGTGACTATTTTCTGTTCCCTAATCTCAAAAAATGGCTTGGCGGTAAGAGATTTGCGGACAATGAAGAAGTAATCGAAGCTGTAAATGGTTATTTTGAGGAGCTTGACGAATCAGTCTATAGAGATGGCATTAATAGACTCGAACACCGCTATGAGAAATGTATCAGCCTTGGAGGAGATTATGTTGAGAAATAAAAAAAAAAAATTTTTAAAAACCTTGTTTTTCTTGGTCAGGCCGGAAACTTATCAATCCACCCTCGTACATTAAATATGCAGAAGTTATTATAATCACTTTAGAAAAGAGAAGTAATTATATCTAGTAGATGATTAAAGTAGATGGCCTCTAAAAGTTCATAAATTGCATAAGATGTGTGGCATGCATCAGGTAGATGTATTTAAACAATACTGATTTCAGAAAATATCATCTATATAATACGTATACATAAATAAAATTGAAGTGTTTATTTGTAATATCGAAATCAAAGATGGATGACATGTTTACATGTCAGATCGTCAATTAAGAGAAATAAGCATAAAAAGGCTAAGTTATCCTTCTATCTATTTCAAAATACATTCTCCTACATTTATCTTTCTTAAAAATATATAGTAAGTATATTAATTGTACTTTAAATCTTACAATTAATAAACTTTGAATATTTATTAAAGAAATTATATGAAATTTAAAATATAAATACATTGAAATATTTACATTTGCATTTTGGATTTTTGGATTTTCTTAGGCAATATTGTATTATTAAAGAATTCAAAATTTTACATTAAAACCGAAATGGTTATTTTTTGCAGTTATCATTTCCGTTATCAGGCACCCGACAGAACTAATACTGATATCCAAGACGCTAAAATCAAAATCACCCATGTCAGACAATATACATATATATACCGTACTTAGGTCATGTTGTCTTTTCTTACTGTAACCTTATGACCCTAAGATAACGATTGCTTTTGTTATTAATGTTGAATGCTGCAGTGAAAATTTGTAGTGATAATAGATGCGCTTAAATGATCGAGTCAGAAAATTTATTTATAACGTAAAACCCGCACTTGAATCTCGAATTAGACAAATGAAGAAATTTCATTTCATGATTTTAAAATAAATGTAAAAGATACATATGTCAACTCAATGGAATAAAAAATATTCCAGTTAGAATATGTATTATATCGAGTTGTAGAACTTACAGAAGGTCGACTATATTTCGAAGACCCTATAGAATAATTGTATATTTTAAAAAACCTGCATGATCGAATTTTTGACCAACTTATTTCAATACTTTTATTTTTACTGTACGCAAGTATAAGTGAAGTATTTTATTATGAACTTGTTAGTTGTTATCTGATCCTGTAAGATAAAACTTCTGCGTTCTTTCTTTAAATGATGAATAAGTTTCAATCATAACAACAGTTAAATTATCAGGGATACTTCCTAAATTCCTAAAGAAATTAGTTTTCCACTAAAAATAGTTAATTATAATTGAACATAACATTTGCTAAATATTAAAAATAATATGGAAAACAAACAAGAATATTCTTTATTGCATTTCTCGTAGTTTTCCTGATTACTACACCCTATCTTACCGTAGTTTGAAGGGTGAGTGTATTTGTAAAGTATTCTTTTTAAGCTTAAACAGTAAACAATTAGTATTTATATTAAAGGCAAATGTTCTGAAGTAAATTAACTGTTGCTATAATGAGTTTGTTTTATAAACTTTTGTTTAATACTAGTGGAAGTGAATCTATACGCCATCTGACGTCGAAGAGTGCTGTGCACACAGAAATTGTGTTGAACAGCTCAATAATTATAAGATGTTTTCTTCTGTCGCTTGTAAATAATTGGAAATAACGTCAAACACTTTAATAATTAATTTGAGTTCTCAACAATTTCTGAAAGAAAATGATCGTATAGTTTTAAAACGCGTACAACTTAATTTTAAGACTTTTCACCCCACTCCAAAGATGGCGGCTGATTCTTAAACAAAACAATTTTAGAGAATAACTTTTTGGGTTCATTTTATACTAATAAAAATAAAAACAAAAAAAAATTATAACAGCTACATTTTTTACGTAAAAAAGCAAAATCTGTTATCGGTTTTTATCGGTTTATTTAATTGAAGCCACCGCACTATAACATTTAAATTTAAAAGTAATAAATATACAATTATAATTTTAATAGTCGATTTACTGGAATTTTAAAAACGTCTACACTTATTGTACTTACATCACAGATAACGCATCGCCTCTTTATATATTAATACCTAACTCTTGATGACTCCAGTGAGAGAATATATTTTCATTGTTATTGAATTTATTCCAAAAATATAATACTTTTATAGTGTTAAGAACTATTAAATTAGTACAATGGTTTAAATGTAAGTTTAAGTAGCATAATTGAACAATAATAATGTATAATGTTTCACGTAAGTTAGGGATAGAATTCGTAAACTTACTTACTTCAACTTTTGCAAGACTAAATAGTAATTAAAATAAAAATTAAATTACACACTTTGGTTTAAAAACAATAGCAGTTAGTTAGAGACATGTTAGAAGCAGAAACAAGAGTTAAAAGGGGCAGAAATAAACCTAGATTAGATTACTGTTCATTAGCAGGATTAAGGATATAGGATGTTCTAGTTTTAGGGAAATGCGAAGATTAACGTATGTTAGAAAATAATAGAGGTAACCAATCAGACAAAATATAATCATAATTATTGAAATTACACGCTTTGTTAAAATTGATATTATTAAACATTTTTCGCTGTAAATAAACAAGCAAAGCTCTGTGGAATTTGAATTTACGTTTTCAATTATTAACAAGGATTTTTTAATAAAAGATGCAATGAAAATTTAATTTTGTTTCAGTATTACGTGCGTTAGAGCGATCTCATGCGTACATATTACAAAATGACAGGGGTCATTTCGACGAAAATAAAATAAAACTACATATTTTCATGCCACACATCATAAAATCACCGATAACCAGAAAACGTGCTGATACCGAGAACTGCAAAAGCTTTGAAAACACGTTCGCGCTTTTGATTTTTATTACATTTGCCTATATATGTATGTGCCTCAGCTTTAGTATCTACGTTTCCATCCAAGATACAAGAATGTAAAAACTCCAAAAATTTAGACTACTGTTGTTATGAAAAGAAATTCTAATTAAGAAAAGAAAATAGAAATACAACTTACTATCTATCTACTATCTTTAGTGAAATAAAAAAATACCTTCTTCATTTAAACATTTGTTTATAAATTCCAATTTGATATATTTCTATTATCTACGCGACTATGTCGAAAAGTATTTAAACTATCTAATATTAGATTCGATTAAGTTATTGATTTTTTATCGATTCTGCACATTACAGGTATTCTGTAACGGTTCTACGTATATCCAAACGCGCTTTTACATAATTGTCGTACATTTTTTCCTGTTTTCTTTTTGAATTATTGAAATAAAACATAAATTTAAAAGCTATTTTAAAGAGGTATCTAAATAACTACATTACTTGTTAAAGAATTCATGATACCTATTAAGGACGTAACTTTATAAACGAATGAAACCTAGAAATTTAATGTCCTGAAGCTATTCAATTTATGAAGTAAACATCAAACGTAGGAAATATTTGCTTAGTTTGTGTTGATTTCTGTGTAATTCTCATTCATGAGATACAAAGGAGTAGTAGTAGCTTCGAAGTGTATTTAACCCACTTTATCTTAAATAAAATGTACCTATACATACAGTTCTCTAGTATTTACCGAGCGGCATGACCTAGAGGTTTAGACCATTGCTTAGCATTCAAGTTTTTCTGTGGTTTCCTTGGAAAATGCTGAGGCAGTAATATTCCACAGATAATCTTTCATTCACTTCTGTCTTCATTTCGTCCGTCTCATCTTTCTCACCCGAACCACCACCCACCCATTCCCACGATTCCTGAAAGCAGGCAGAAGAGGGCCTTCCACCCTACCTTTCGGCGTAGCCCGGAGGGACTGCCCGCCCACCAGCATTACTGTCGGTGGGAATGAAACACCCAAAAGTTTTTTTTAGTTTTTAGTATTTACGACTGCTTCTGGGATATCCCCATTTCGTTTTAGGAGTAGTTTTATTCCTTTATTCTATGGAAGAAGTGAAGAGAAACAGTACGCTACTTTTAAATAGAAAAAAAGCGTTTCCGTATACACGAAATTGATACAACTATCACGCTTATTAATTAAAATCTACGACCATTAACTTAACCACCTAACATTGTAGTTGAAAAAAAAACATGTTCTCCCATACATCCAAACTACAAATGTAAATTTGTATGCACAATATCGTGTTGTTAAATGATTTACCACGTGATATTCAGAAAATAGATTGCTTATTAATTTTCCTGTAATCTACAAGTAAAAAACTATTTTTTATATGGTCAATTTTCATAAATAACTTTAAAACTATTTATTTTAAAATTATAAAAAAATATATTTGAGACCCTTACAACAAGTCTTTTCAATTGATATGTCACACGGTACAGTTTGCAAAACTTTTTTTTAATTTCCTATGGGCCCCCAAAAATGACCCCTATGTTCAAAATTAATTTATTTACGTTATGCGTCCGCGTTTGGGCCACAAAAATTCATATGTATACTAAATTGTAACTTAATCGGTCCAGTAAATTCGAATTGACGAACAGTCAGACACGAGTGATTCTATTAGGGTTCCGTTTTTTATTCGGACATACGAAACCCTAAAAAATATAAGAAGTTAAAGTGTCCACTTTTTTGAGGGTGCTTAATGTTTATTTATACAAGGAATGATCATTAGTAATCTGTTAGGTTATTTTATAATTTCAATTCGCAATTTTGATTAAAATTGGGTAGAAATTTAAGACTTGTGTAATATAATTAATGAACGACTACATTTACTAATTGCACGACAATTTACGGTAATTATTTTCGAAGAAATGTATTTTCGCTGACATTCGTTATCGGGAATAGTTCAAAAGAGAAGAAACGTGATTTGTGTACAATTAAACTAATAGCATTTTCTTTACATTGTTTTGCAATATTTCATCAAATTATAGATGGTAACAGGACCGGATTTACATAAGAGCATTTGCCAGATGCCCCACAAAATAGAATAACCCTTACACAATAATATGCAAACATAATTTCTTTTTTTAATATTGTCGCCCAATAGTCTAATGTGGTACAGACTCTTCATCCTATTATCCTCTTATAATCTTTTCTGATTTCTACCTTATTCTCATATTATCCTCACATTAAATCTTCATATTTTTATCCTACCTAAATAATATCCTATTGTTAGCTGTTCCTTATTTACTTATGGTAGGAAAACCCAATAAAACTCGTTGGGATAGGATAAATCGGAACTGCCGGGCCCTGGTACTTTTTCCAGGAAAAACAGCACACAAAAGATCTGAAACTGTTTTTAGACGAAAATTGACAAAACTTATAAAAACACAACAGGAAGAGGCCCTCTACCTTATTTGTGCCCAAGGGTCCTTGAGTGTTATCCTGTTTTTCGCTGTTAGTAACAGTCAACAAGTTTTCATTAACTGACGAAAGTATGATCACAAATTTGAAATTTGTCATTTAATACATACGCTTCTGTTGATTCCTGAGCGTTCTTGAATGAATGAATGAATTAAGTCTCCGAAATTTACCCTCTAAAGGCGTGAAAATAAGGATTGAAGACTGTTCGGGAATTTAAAATAATTAAAATTAGGGACGGGAAATTTTGTCTTCAGTTTCTCAAATAGAAATAAAGAAGCATCTGTTCAACTTTCTCCTCTTTTTAAAGTGGTAATGTAAGAATTTACGCCCAGAAGCGGAATAAGAAAAGCAACTTAATTTATCAAATCTAACGGACATTTCACTCATTCAAGTTATCGAATTAGAGGTATGGAAATGTGTGGACGTAGAGTCTTTTTTGCACCACACAAGTCCTTTTGCGTAGGTAATACTCGTCTACCCGACTAGAAATTAGTTCAGAGAACCCGGATTATGAGATGCGGATCAGATTTTCCGTAATACGGGCATCTGATCAGTTTCTGACCAGAGTACAGTACACCATTCCTTGGTCTGGTCATCCGATCAGAAATTGATCAGCGCACAGTACCTACTCTATCTGTTGATCTAACTATCTGATCAGAAATTGATAGTAGTAGAGTTTCCTATCCCTTAATCCAGTCATCTAATCAATTTCTTACCACAATCTAATGCTACAAATTCTATTACGGTTTCGGTACAAGATGTTTAGTGCTAATAATTATCTGTATTTCTTACAATTATTTTAATTCAAAAACTTTTCCGTTTAGTTAGATTTAGTATTGTTAATTACTTTCATTACATTTCAAATTTCTTNCCTTTATTATTTGGTTTTATAATATTTGTGAATAATTTCATTGTCATACAAACAAAAATGTACGTTATGAATTCAATAATTCCTGGTAGCATAAATGAGGTTGTTCTGTCACTAATACCTGGCTCATTGTTAACTCTTGTATACATGTTTTCAGAACTTTTCTGTATCTAGTTGAAGTCAACACCCTCTCGTCTAGGACGACATTCAGGAAATTCCTACATTTATCCACCACCAGAATATCTTTCATTTAGACTCCACCCCCTTTCTTAGTTGTTCTCTAGTTTTAAGTAAATTTAATATTGTTAGTTAGTATGTAAGAAACCTTCTCATTAAACACATCAACTCAAATTCGCTACTAGTTTTATTTTAATAACATTCTAGTAGAACGGGAGTTCAGTAACGCAACTTTCGAGTGGTCTTCGGATATTTTTTTTTTGCGACTGCACAGCGTGTTTAAAACGCAGCAAATGTGGAAATAAGAAAGAAGATATGTCCGTTCTCACAGATTATTTATTGCGGACTTTTTTGACCAATTTTGATCGTCCGAACTATAGTATCGTAATATGCATATTAGAATAGCGCCAGATAGTGATTTTGCCGAGCACCGGATAACTACTTAGATAAAATGTGGTTTAAACACTAAACCAATAAAATTTTAGTTTTTCGTGAAGGGATTTTAAAGAAGAGGGGTTGAGTTAAAACCGTTGGAACGTGCCTATAATGTTTATGAATGATAAAAGTCTGCAAGGTGACAAAATCGTACTAATAGTAAGTTATCAAAATCTACAGAAATTGTTACAGTTGGGCCATACCGATGTATTCTTGTCCACAAGAACTACATCGAAATAACAAATAATTTAGTATAGTAATCAATAAATAATAAAAATTAGCACAAACGACCTATTCCAATACAATCAGAATTACCAATTTTCATTAGGTGGGTTTTCTGTTATACTTCATCATCATAGGGTCGTCAGTCCTAAGACTGGTTGGACACGTACCTCCACTCTTTCCTATCCTGAGCTAAACTTCGCATTTCCCTAAGACTAGAAAAACCCGCATCCGTAACTATTTGCGAACAGTAATCTAATCTAGGTCTACCTCTACCCCTACTAACTCCTATTTCTGCCTCTAATATGCTTCTGACTAGACCTTCATGTCTGAGAAGGTGTCCTACTAACCTATCTCGCCTATTTTTTATTGACTTCCATAGAGTCCTCTGTTCTCCTATTCCTTCCAATACGTCTTCATTTCTAACCTTTTCTACCTACGTTATCTTCATCATTTGCCCATAGTTATTGCTGGTGTTGGTTTTTCTTTTTTCTCGGATAGAACTACCCGGTATTGCTGGGTACTGGGCGTCATTATCCGGTATCCGGTTGGATCCTAAAAAAGTACCGAATCCGCCGTGTACCAGATCTAAATCGGGTACTGGGCACATCTCTGGTATACATACTGTTACGTCACGACGCTGAGGACTGGTCCGAAGGATCCCTTATGGTCGGCGTACAATACGTTGTTTTTATCCCAGACACGTTTAACTGGGTGTTCTACTTAATTATTGTAAAAGACACCTTTAATTTACACCAGGACGTTGCCTTTCAATGTAAAATAATTGGAGTTTTGACAATAATAGAACAATTGTAAAGTCTTCTTATTTCGAACACTAACCCTTTGATAACACTCAATCGAACCAAGTCGATGTTATACAAAATAGGATTAAACGTTTGAAAAGACTTTATTAAAAAGAGGTCAAAGAGGTACAAAACCAAACTTAGAACTAACTTAACAATTACTATCTGTCCCTTATATTATTATGGGTCATTAACTACTAATGACGTGANATATTGTTGGTCATTTGAGTAGTTTCGTGATAGCCGTTTATATACTAGCTACAACAAAAATGCAAATAGATATTTTTGAACGAATTAAAAAACTGGCTATTGTAGGTCGGATTTTAGGGGTGACATTTATTGATATGGAGCAAAAGAATGTGACATGTTCATGGTATCATTATTCTCTTTTTGTATTACTTTGCGTAGTGTCGAACAGTTTATTTGTTTTTCTAATACAAGGTCAGTTTATTGATGCTTTGCAGTCCGGAGATAAAAAGCCCTATGTGTTATCCGAAATTTATGCCCGAATTTTAATACAGTTTTCGTGTTGCATGGTAGTATACCAGGGAATATGCCGCAGGAAGAAGATGAACGCGCTTCTCGAAAACGTCAACAAAATAGATAGATTCTTGAAGAGAGAAAATTATACGAAGATGAATTACAGAACTACAAACATTCTTGCACTGCCTTTCGTAATTAATTTCACAACGTGGTTTCTGGTTTGTGTCATTATATCCTCACTGAGTGGCAATTTACAATTAATATCCAAGATTTGTGAACTAAGCAACTGGCTGGTAATAATCCTGAATTTTATAATTAATAAGCACATGAAACTTCAATTAAAAACGATAAGTACAAAATTGAAAGAAACTATTGGTTATTGCGATATAGTGGAGAAGAAATGGAAAATAGGGAACTTAAATGAAAATGAGAAAAACGAAATGATTAATTTCAGACTTGAAAGGATTAAAAGTATTTTGCATTTGCGCTGGTGTATACTGCGGAATTGTCGCAAAGCCTCATCTGCATTAGAAGTGGGCATTGTGGCGAATGTATTTTTTCTTAATTTACCGTCTACAGTTATTGCATTTGATTTTACTGTTGTTTTATACGTATGTAAACGAGCAGGATGTTACCTGCTTTCCACCCTGGTATTTGAGATAATCAAAAATATTGCAATCGTTGTAATTACAGTATTTTCCTGGGAAAGCATAAATAGCCAGGTAAGAAATGAGGTAATTGTCAAATAAATAGTAATTGATGAATTACTTTTCAATTGAATTTTCATTCTAGACGTTATTTTATAATTTCGATGCACCCTTATTCGATGTTAATGCGAGCTTTTATGAAAGAAAAAATTGTAGGGTAACCTAAAAAGTTTTTTAGTGACCTTATCATTATAACGAATTTTCTTGTACTTCTATTTGGTTTGTATATCAGTTACACACTAGATATATACCTTCAATCGCTTATTTACCTCTAAATCTAGTCATATCGCTTATGATGTGAATTTATATCATTGTTTGGACTTCTTGTTTGTTCACTATTTGTATAACCCGTCCTTAATCGACTGTCTTCTGTAGAATACGTATTTATGCAGTCATTCAACTTTCCGGTTATTTCCGAAAAGCTTCTAGTCAATTCTTTTGATCTTCTAGCCTAGGAATGGCGAACCTTCACGCGCCGACGTGCCATTTTTATAAAGAAAAGTTTAATCAGGTCATAGTCGTGCCATCAAATAATTTTGTCTCTGTGATTATTGGGAAAATAATATCAACACAAAATGTTTTATTTATTTACTACAAAAAAAATAGGAAAGTTTTGCAATGTTTAAATTATTCGTGTAATTTAAATTAAAGTAAAATTGGTGTGACTTCTGTTGTTGCAGATTAGATGACAAATAACTTATGTTAGGGTTGTAAGATGTTACTTTTAGCAGAATGCATGCTGAACTGAAGTCATCCGTCAAACGGTTTCTGAAAATTCCTATATTAAAGAATCAATCACAGAAACAAATTCTTCAGTAACTTGGTCTTCGTCTGGTTTCTCATGTATTTCTAAATTGTTGTTATATTTTTTCAAATTTGGAAAATACTTGTAGTTTCTTGTGATAATATCGTTCCTGAAAACTGGCAGTGTAGCCACAAAAGCGCGAATGACATCTATCATGACGATAATTGTTTTATTTATGCCTTATACGAAATATGAAGATTGGAAAAACTTTGGCGGTTGTTGTAGAACAAACAGAATAGCTCAAAACCCCAACGCCAAAACACGACACTGTAGTTGTCCGAAGCACTTTTCGGTAACAAAGTTACCTTCTTCAGGGACTGAAGTAAACTAAACCTAAATGAGAACTAATCCTAATTTATACTGATAGTTGTTAAGGTTCAGTGAACA